>NW_019241021.1:0-32031 GCF_002742605.1 Olea europaea var. sylvestris | reverse complement strand
TATATATATATATATATATATATATATATATATATATATATATATATATGCATACCCATTGCCATAGAAAAAATTTCCTTCACTTTGCAAAACATTTATACACACAAATAGAGAGAAAAACCGACAAGAAGGAAGGAAAGGAAAAGGAAGTAAAGCCTAGCACTTTCAATTCTTATTTTAATTGAAATTTCTTCAAGTTTTACGATAAGATATTTTTCATGCTTAAGGGGTATGATTTCATGGTAATATTTATACTTAAGTTATGCATGAAAAGCCATAATATGTATATGGTGGACAAGTCCACAAAGTTAGATATCTATTTATGCCTTAGGACAAGTCCGAAGGGCACCGGCAAGCCGGAAGGTGCAAGTATGTGTTTGATTGTATTCTTTTGTATAGTATTAACATGATGAAATCCAAGGTTAAGGACAAAGTTGTTTTGCATCAAAGTTTCTTTTTGTATGTTTTGTTCTACGACTATTTTCCATCTGTTTTCTTAAGGTATTATATAAAAAAATGTACATGAAATGATGTGATATGATATTAAAAGTAAATTTTGTAATCATATCTTTCATGTTTTGTTAAGAGACATTTTTATAGTTTTTTTCTTGCAAGTGATAAAAGAGGCAGAAATGGAACAGTTTTGGGGTCAATTTCAAAATGATATTTCCAACTCTATAAACATCCATTTGACACTCTAAAAATATTTCTGAGTTTCTCTTCGAGTTTTCTAAATATGGCCAGAGGAATAACTCAATTTGGATATTTGTGGCCTGAGATATAAATTTTTAAACGTCAAGGGGTCAATCTAGATTTCCTGTGTAACACTTCACTGTTTTCAGTAAAACGTCCATATCATATGATCTTGAAAAATTTTCATATTTTAACCTAGAAAACTTCTTGAAATTACCTTTCTAATGCCTAAAATTTCATGTAAAACAGAGTTGGGATGAATTTTATAAAAATTGTCAAACTTGCTGCCCCAACTAACCTTGGTAGTGCCGAGTCCGTATATGTAAAGTATAATTTCTTGTCGACATGCACTTCTACCGGCTATTGAATTTTATAAGAAATATTTTACCAAATTGAAAATAAGTTTCCAACATGTAATACTTCTATTTAATAGTATTTACATGTACCAAAAGCAGAGGCTATTATGTTTAGTACGTGACCCTCAAAGCTTAAGTTCGGGGTGTCACATTACCATTTGACGTATCCCTATTGGACAGTTTAAATTTCGAATGATTTTTCCATCCAATTGACACTTGACAACAATGATAGTGTCAAACAACGTGTCAAAAATCAGTGTACAAATAGTTTTCCCTTCCATTTGACACTTGACAACAATGCAATTGTCAAACTACGTATCAAAAATCAGTGTAAAAATGGCAAACTTAAATAGGTAAGAACCTTGCAACATGTACACTATGGTGTACACTTTAGTTTACACTTTGCCATGTGACATTACCCTGTTGGACAATTTAAATTTCAAACAGTTTTCATGTCCAGTTGATACTGGACAACAATGCAAGTGTCAAACGACGTGTCAAAAATCAGTGCACAAATAGCAAAGTTCACTTGGTAAAGACCGTGCTACGTGTACACTATTGTGTATACTTTAGTTTACACTTTGCCACGTGACATTACCCTGTTGGGCAGTTAAAATTTCAACAAGTTTACCCATCCAATTGACACTTGAGAACAACGCAAGTTTGAAACAATGTGTCAAAATTCAGTGTACAAATAAAAAAGTTCAATCTGTAAGGACTAGGCTACATGCACACTATGGTGTACACTTTAGTTTACACTTTCCTACGTAACATTACCCTGTTGGACAGTTTAAATTTCAAACAGTTTTTCCATCCAATTGACACTTGACGAAAATGTAAGTGTCAAACAACGTGTCAAAAATCAGTGTACAAATATCAAAGTTCAATCAGTAAGAACCATGTTACATGTGTACTATGGTGTACACTTTGCTACGTGACATTATCCTGTTGGATAGTTTAAATTTCAAATAGCTTTTCTATCCAATTGACACTTGACAACAATGCAAGTGTCAAACAACGTGTCAATAATTTGTGTACAAATAGTAGAGTTCAATCGGCAAAAACCTTGCTACACGTACACTATGGTGCACACTTTAGTTTACACTTTATCATGTGACATTACCCTGTTGGACAATTTAAATTTCAAACAGTTTTTGCATCCCGTTGATACTTGAAAACAATGCAAGTGTCAAACAACGTGTCAGAAATCAGTGTTCAAATTGCAAAGTTCAATCGAAAAGAACCTTGCGACAAGTACACTATGGTATACACTATAGTTTACACTTTAACCACTTGACCTTACTCGGTTGGACAGTTTAAATTTCAAGCAGTCTTTCTACCCAATTGATACTTGAGAACAATACAAGTGTTTAACAACGTGCCAAAAATCAGTGTACAAATAGCAAAGTTCAATCAGAAAGAACCTTGCTACATGTACACTATGGTTTACACACTTTAGTTTACACATTTCCACATGACATTACCCAGTTGGATAGTTTAAAATTCAAGCATTTTTCCCATCCAATTGACACTTGACAACAATACAAGTGTCAAACAACGTATCAAAAATCAGTGTACAAATAGCAAAGTTCAATCGGCAAGAACTTTGCTACAAGTACACTATGGTGTACACACATTAGTTTACGCTTTGCCATGTGACGCTGTTAGGTAGTTTAAATTTCAAGCAATTTTCCAATCCAACGACATTTGACAACAATGCAAGTGTTAAACAACATGTCAAAAATTAGTGTACAAATAGCAAAGTTCAATCAGTAAGGACCGTGCCACATGTACACTTTAGTTTACACTTTGACATGTGACATTACGCTGTTGGGCAGTTTAAATTTCAAATAGCTTTCCCATCCAATTGACCCTTGACAACAATGCAAGTGTCAAACAACGTGTCTAAAATCAGTGTTCAAATGGCAAAGTTCAATCGGTATGAACCTTGCTATATGTACACTATCGTGTACACTTTTGTTTACAGTTTGCCATGTGACATTACCCTACTGGACAGTTTAAGTTTCGAACAATTTTCCCACCAAATTGACACTTGACAACTATTCAAGTGTCAGACGTGTCAAAAATCAGTGTACAAATAGCAAAGTTCAATTGGTAAGAACCTTGCGACATGTACACTATGGTGTACAAGCTTTAATTTACACTTTACCACTTGATATTACCCTTGTTGGATAATTTTAATTTCAAATAGTTTTCCTATCCAATTGACACTTTACAATAATGCAAGTATCAAACAACATGTCAAAAATCAGTGTACAAATAGCAAAGTTCAAAAGGTAAGGATAGTGCTACATGTACCCTTTAGTTTACATTTTGCTACGTGACATTACCCTGTTGGACAGTTTAAATTTAAAAAAGTTTTCCCATCTAATTGACCCTTGACAACAATGCATGTGTCAAACAACTTGTTAAAAATCAGTGTACAAATAGCGAAGTTCAATCAGTTTTAACCTTGCTATATGTACATTGTCGTGTACACTTTAGCTCACAGTTTGCCACGTGACATTACCTTGTTGGACAGTTTAAATTTCAAACAGTTTTCCCATCCAATTGACACTTGACAACTATGCAAGTGTCAGACAACATGTCAAAAATCAGTGTACAAATAGGAAAGTTCAATCGGTAAGAACCTTGCTACATGTACACTATCGTGTACACACTTTAGTTTACACTTTGCCACGTGACATTACCGTGTTGGACAATTTTAATTTCAAATAGTTTTTCTATCCAATTGGCACTTGACGACAATGCAAGTGTCAAACAACGTGTCAAAAATCAGTGTACGAATAGCTAAGTTCAATCGGTAAGGACCATACTACATGTACACTTTAGTTTACACATTGCCACGTGACATTACCCTGTTGGACAGTTTAAATTTCAAACAGTTTTCCTGTCCAATTGACACATGACAACAATACATGTGTCAAACGTGTCAAAAATTAGTGTACAAATAGCAAAGCTTAATCGATAAGAACCTTGCTACATGTACAATATATAGTACATTTTAGTTTACACTTTGCCACATGATAGTACTCGTTTGGACAATTTAAATTTCAAAAAGTTTTCCCATCCAGTTGAAACTTGACAACAATTCATGTGTCAAACAACATGTCTAAAATCAGTGTACAAATAAAAAAGTTTTATCGGTAAGGACCATGCTACATGTACACTATGATGTACACTTTAGTTTACACTTTGTCACATGACATTGTCCTGCTGGACAGCTTTTTATTTCAAACAGTTTCCCTATCCAATTGACACTTGACCACAATGCAAGTGTCAAACAATGTGTCAAAAATCAGTGTACAAATAGCAAAGTTCAATCGGTAACGACCATACTACGTGTACACTTCAGTTTACACTTCATCATGTGATATTACCCTGTTGGGCAGTTTAAATTTCATAAAGTTTTCACATCCAATTGACACTTGACAACAATGTAAGTGTCGTACTACGTGTACACTTCAGTTTACACTTCATCATGTGATATTACCCTGTTGGGCAGTTTAAATTTCATAAAGTTTTCACATCCAATTGACACTTGAAAACAATGTAAGTGTCAAACAACGAGCAGAAAATCAATGTATAAACAGAAAAGTTCAATCGGTAAGAACCATGCTACACGTACACTATGGTGTACACACTTTAGTTTATACGTTGCCACGTGACATCATCCTGTTAGGCAGTTTTAATTTCAAATAATTTTCCTATCCAATTGACACTTGACAACAATGCAAGTGTCAAACAACGTGTAAAAAATCAGTATACAAATAGCAAAGTTCAATCGATAAGGACCGTACTACGTGTACACTATTGTGTACACTTTAGTTTACACTTTGCCACTTGACGTTACCCTGTTAGGTAGTTAAAAGTTCAAGAAGTTTTCCTATCCAATTGACACTGGACAACAATGTAAGTGTCAAACAACGTGTCGAAAATCAGTGTACAAATAAAAAAGTTCAATTTGTAAGGACCAGGCTACATGCACACTATGGTGTACACTTTAGTTTACACTTTGCCACGTGACATTGCCCTGTTGGACAATTTAAATTTCAAATAGTTTTTCTATCCAATTGACACTTGACAAAAATGTAAATGTCAAACAGCGTGTCAAAAATCAGTGTACAAATGCCAAAGTTCAATCAGTAAGAACCACGCTACATGTGCACTATGGTGTACACTTTAGTTTACACTTTACCACGTTACATTATCCTGTTGGACAGTTTAAAATTCAAATAGCTTTCCCATCGAATTGACACTTGACAACAATGCAAGTGTCAAACAACGTGGCAAAAGTTAGTGTACAAATAGCAAAGTTCAATCAGTAAGAACCTTGCTACACATACACTATGATGCACACTTTAGTTTAAATTTTACAACGTGACATTAACCTGTTAGACAATTTAAATTTCAAATAGTTGTCGTATCCAATTAATACTTGAAAACAATGTAAGTGTCAAACAACGTGTTAGAAATTAGTGTTCAAATAGCAAAATTCAATCGGTAAGAATCTTGCAACAAGTACACTTTGATGTACACTTTAGTTTACACTTTGCCACTTGACATTACCATGTTGGACAGTTTAAATTTCAAGCAATCTATCCACCCAATTGATACTTGAGAATAATGCAAGTGTTAAACAATGTGTCGAAAATCAGTGTACAAATAACAAAGTTCAATCGGTACCTTGCTACATGTATACTACGGTTTACACACTTTAGTTTACACTTTATTATGTGACATTACCCTATTGGATAGTTAAATTTCAAACAATTTTCCTATCAACCTGACACTTGACATCAATGCGAGTGTCAAACACCGTGTCAAAAATCATTGTACAAATAGTAAAGTTCAAACGATAAGAACCTTGCTATATGTAAACTATGGTTTACACTTTAGTTTACACTTTGCCAAGTGACATTACGCTACTGGACATTTTAAATTTCAAATAGTTTTCCCATCCAATTGACACTCGACAACAATGCAAGTGTCAAATAATGTGATAGAAATCAGTATACAAATAGCAAAGTTCAATTGGTACGAACCTCGTGACATGTATACTGTGGTGTACACTTTAGTTTACACTTTGCCACGTGACATTACCCTACTAGGCTGTTTAAATTTCAAGTAGTTTTTTCATCCAATTGGCACTTGACAACAATACAAGTATTAAACAACGTGTCAAAAATCAGTGTACAAATAGCAAAGTTCAATCGGTTAGAACTTTGCTTCATGTACACTATGGTGTACACTTTAGTTTACAATCAGCCACGTGACATATCTCTGTTGGATAGTATTAATTTCAAACAGTTTTCCCATCGAATTGATACTTCACAACACTGCAAGTGTCAAACAATGTGTAAAATGTCAGTGTACAAATAGCAAAGTTCATTCCGTAAGAACCTTGAGACATGTACACTATAGTGTACACTTTACACTCTATCACGTGACGTTACCCTGTTGGACAATTTAAATTAAAAATAGTTTTCCCATCTAATTAACACTTGACAACAATGCAAGTTTCAAACAACGTGTCAAAAATCAGTGTACAAATAACAAAGTTTAATCGGTAATAACCTTGCTACATATACACAATAGTGTACACTTTAGTTTACACTTTGCCACTTGACATTACCCTACTGCTCAATTTAAATTTCAAACTATTTTTCCACCCAATTGATACTTGACAATAAAGCAAGTGTTAAACAACGTGTCAAAAATCAATGCACAAATAGCAAAGTTCAATCGGCAAGAACCTTGCTACATGTAAACTATGGTATACACTTAAGCTTACACTTTGCCACATGACATTACCCCATTGGACAGTTTAAATTTCAAAAAGTTTTCCCATCTAGTTGACACTTGACAACTATGCAAGTGTCAAACAATGTGTCAAAAATCAGTTAACAAATAGCAAAGTTCAATCGGCAAGAACCATGCTACATGTGCACTATGGTGTAAACTTTAGTTTACACTTTGCCACGTGACATTACTCTGTTGGATAGTTTAAATTTCACATAGTTTTCCCATCCAATTTACACTTGACGACAATGCAACTGTCAAACAATGTGTCAAAAATCAGTTTACAAATAGCAAAGTTCAATTAGTATGAACCATGCTACAGGTAAAATATGGTGCACACTTTAGTTTACACATTACCACGTGACATTACCCTATTAGACAGTTTAAATTTCAAATAGTTTTCGTATCCAACTAATACTTGAAAACAATGCAAGTGTCAAACAACGTGTCAGAAATCAGTGTTCAAATAGCAAAGTTCAATTTGTAAGAACCTTGCGACAAGTACACTTTGGTGTACACCTTAGTTTACACTTTTATCACTTCACATTACCCTACTGGACAGTTTAAATTTCAAGCAGTCTATCCACCCAATTGATACTTGAGAACAATGAAAGTGTTAAACAACGTATCAAAAATCAGTGTACAAATAAAAACTTCAATCGGTAAGAACCTTGCTACATGTACACTATGGTTTACACACTTTAGGTTACACTATACAATGTGACATTACCCTGTTGGACAGTTTAAATTTCAAATAGTTTTCCTATCAACCTGACACTTGACATCAATGTAAGTGTCAAACACCGTGTCAAAAATCAGTGTATGAATAGTAAAGTTCAATCGATAAGAACCTTGCTACATGTTCACTATGGTTTACACTTTAGTTTACACTTTGCCACGTGACATTACCCTATTGGACAGTTTAAATTTCAAATAGTTTTCCCATCCAATTGACACTCGACAACAATGCAAGTGTCAAACAACGTGTCAAAAATCAGTATACAAATAGCAAAGTTCAATCGGTACGAACCGCGCGACATGTACACTGTGGTGTACACTTTAGCTTACACTTTGCCACGTGACATTACCCTACTAGGCTGTTTAAATTTCAAGTAGTTTTTCCATCCAATTGACACTTGACAACAATGCAAGTATTAAACAACGTGTCAAAAATTAGTGTACAAATAGCAAAGTTCAATCGGTAAGAACCTTGCTTCATGTACACTATGGTGTACACTTTAATTTACACTCTGCCACGTGACAAATCCCTGTTGGACAGTATAAGTTTCAAATAGTTTTCCCATCATATTGATACTTCACAACACTACAAGTGTCAAACAAAGTGTAAAAAATCAGTGTACAAATAGCAAAGTTCATTCGGTAAGAACCATGAGATATTTACACTATGGTGTACACTTTACACCCTATCACGTGACATTACCCTGTTGGACAATTTAAATTACAAATAGTTTTCCCATCCAATTGACACTTAACAACAATGCAAGTGTCAAATAACGTGTCAAAAATCAGTGTACAAAATAACGAAGTTCAATCGGTAATAACCTTGCTACATGTACATAATAGTGTACATTTTAGTTTACACGTTGCCACTTGACATTACCGTGTTGCTCAGTTTAAATTTCAAACTGTTTTCCCACCCAATTGACACTTGACAATAAAGCAAGTGTTAAACAACGTGTCAAAAATCAATGCACAAATAGCAAAGTTCAATCAGTAAAAACCTTGCCGCATGTAAACTATGGTATACACTTAAGTTTACACTTTGCCACGTGACATTACCCCATTGGACAGTTTAAATTTCAAAAAGTTTTCTCATCCAATTGACACTTGACAACTATGCAAGTGTCAAACAATGTATCAAAAATCAGTTAACAAATAGCAAAGTTCAATCGGTAAGAACCATGCTACATGTGCACTATGGTGTACACTTTAGTTTACACTTTGCCACGTGACATTATCCTTTTGGACAGTTTAAATTTCAAATAGCTTTCCCATCAAATTGACACTTGACAACAACGCAAGTGTCAAACAACGTGGCAAAAATTAGTGTACAAATAGCAAAGTTCAATAGGTAAGAACCTTGCTACACGTACACTATGGTGCACACTTTAGTTTACACTTTACCACGTGACATTACCCTGTTAGACAATTTAAATTTCAAATAGTTTTCGTATCCAATTGATACTTGAAAACAATGCAAGTGTCAAACAAAGTGTCAGAAATCAGTGTTCAAATAGCAAAGTTCAATCGGTAAGAATCTTGCGACAAGTACACTTTGGTATACACTTTAGTTTACACTTTTAACACTTAACATTACCTTGCTGGACAGTTTAAATTTCAAGCAATCTATCCACCCAGTTGATACTTGAGAACAATGCAAGTGTTAAACAACGTGTCAAAAATCAGTGTATAAATAGCAAGTACAATCAGTAAGAACCTTGCTACATGTACACTATGGTTTACACACTTTAGGTTACACTTTACCATGTGACATTACCCTGTTGGACAGTTTAAATTTCAAACAGTTTTCCTATCAACCTGACAGTTGACATCAATGCAAGTGTCAAACATCGTGTCAAAAATCAGTGTACAAATAGTAAAGTTCAATCGATAAGAACCTTGCTACATGTACACTATGGTTTACACTTTAGTTTACACTTTGCCATGCGACATTACCCTATTGGACAGTTTAAATTTCAAATAGTTTTCCCATCCAATTAACACTTGACAATAATGCAAGTGTCAAACAACGTGTTAGAAATCAGTATACAAATAGCAAAGTTCAATCGGTTCAAACCTCACGACATGTACACTATGGTGTACACTTTAGCTTACACTTTGCCACGTGACATTACCCTACTAGGATGTTTAAATTTCAAGTAGTTTTTCCATCCAATTGACACTTGATAACAATGCAAGTATTAAACAACGTGTCAAAAATTAGTGTACAAATAGCAAAGTTCAATCGGTAAGAACCTTGATTCATGTACACTATGATGTACACTTTAGTTTACACTCTGCCACGTGACATATCTCTGTTGGATAGTATAAATTTCAAACAGTTTTCCCATCGAATTGATACTTCACAACATTGCAAGTGTCAAACAAGGTGTAAAAACTCAGTGTACAAATAGCAAAATTCAATCGGTAAAAACCTTGAGACATGTACACTATGGTGTACACTTGACACTCTGTCACGTGACATTACTCTGTTGGACAATTTAAATTACAAATATTTTTCCCATCCAATTGACACTTGACAACAATGTAAGTGTCAAACAACGTGTCAAAATTCAGTGTACAAATAACAAAGTTCAATCGGTAATAACCTTGCTACTTGTACACAATAGTGTGCACTTTACTTTACACTTTGCCACTTGACATTACCCTGTTGCTCAGTTTAAATTTCAAACTATTTTGCCACCCAATTGACACTTGACAATAAAGCAAGTGTTAAACAACGTGTTAAAAATCAGTGCACAAATAGCAAAGTTCAATCGGTAAGAACCTTGCGACAAGTAAACTATGGTATACACTTAAGCTTACACTTTGCCAAGTGACATTACCCCATTGGACAGTTTAAATTTCAAAAAGTTTTCCCATCCAATTGACACTTGACAACTATGCAAGTGTCAAAAATCAATTAACAAATAGCAAAGTTCAATCGGCAAGAACCATGTTACATGTGCACTATGGTGTACATTTTAGTTTACACTTTGCCACGTGACATTATCCTATTGGACAGTTTAAATTTCAAACTATTTTCCAACCCAATTGACACTTGACAATAAAACAAGTGTTAAACAAAGTGTTAAAAATCAGTGCACAAATAGCAAAGTTCAATCCGTAAGAACCTTGCTACAAGTAAACTATGGTATACACTTAAGTTTACACTTTGCCACGTGACATTACCCCATTGGACAGTTTAAATTTCAAAAAAATTTCCCATCCAATTGACACTTGACAACTATTAAAGTGTTAAACAACATGTCAAAAATCAGTTAACAAATAGCAAAGTTCAATCTGTAAGAAATGCAAGTGTCGAATAACGTGTCAAAAATCAGTGCAAAAATAGCAAAGTTCAGTCGGTAAGAACCTTGCTTCACGTACACTATGGTGTGCACTTTGGTTTAAGCATTACCACATCATATTACCCTGTTGGACATATTAAATTTCAGGCAGTTTCCCTATTCGATTGACACTTCATAACAATGCAAGTGTCAAACAATGTGTCAAAAATCAGTGTACAAATATCAAAGTTCAATCGGTAAGGACCTTGCCACATGTACACTATGGTGTACCCTTTAGTTTACACTTTGCCACGTGACATTACCCTGTTAGACAGTTTAAGTTTCAAACAGTTTACCCATCAAACTACACATGACAACAATGCAAGTGTCAAACAACGTGTCAAAAATCAGTGTACAAATAGTGAAGGTCAATCGGTAAGAACCTCGCTACATGTACACTATGGTATACACTTTAGTTTACACTTTGCCATGTGACACGGCCCTATTGGACAGTTTAAATTTAAAATAGTTTTCCCATCCAATTGACACTTGACAACAATGCAAGTGTCAAACACATGTAAAAAATTAGTATACAAATAGCAAAGTTCAATCGGTAAGAACCTCGAGACATGTACACTATGGTGTACACTTTAGCTTACACTTTGCCACGTGACATTACCCTGCTGGGCAATTTAAATTTCAAATAGTTTTTCCATCCAATTGACACTTGACAATAGTGCAAGTATCAAACAACGTGTGAAAAATCAGTGTACAAATAACAAAGTTCAATCGGTAAGGACCATGCTACAAGTACACTTTGGTGTACACTTTAGTTTGCAATTTACCACGTGACATTACCCTATTGGACAATTTAAATTTCAAACGATTTTCCCATCCAATTGACACTCGACAATAATGCATTTGTGAAACAACGTGTCAATAATCATTCTACAAATAACAAAGTTCAATCGGTAATAACCTTTCTTCATTTACTATATGGTGTACACTTTAGTTTACTCATTACCACGTGACAAACCACTGTCGGACAGTTTAAATTTCAAAGAGTTTTCCCATCCAATTGACACTTCACAACAATGCAAATGTCAAAAAATGTGTCAAACATCAGTGTACAAATAACAAAGTTCAATCGGCAAGAACCTTAAGACATGTACACTATGGTGTACACTTTAGTTTACACTTTGCTACGTGACATTACCCTCTTGGATAGTTTAAATTTCAAATAGTTTTCCCATCCAACTGACACTTGACGACATTGTATGTGTCAAACAACATGTCTAAATTCAGTTTACTAATAACAAAGTTCAATCGGTAAGAACCTCGCGACACGTACACTATGGTGTACACTTTAGTTTACACTTTGCCATGTGACTTTACCCAATCGGATAGTTTAAATTTAAAATTATTTTCCCATCCAATTGACACTTGACAACAATGTAAGTGTCGAACAAAGTGTCAAAAATCAATATACAAATAGCAAAGTTCGATCGGTAAGAATATTGCTTCATGCACACTATAGTGTATACTTTAGTTTACACTTTGCCACATGACATATCACTATTGGACTGTTTAAATTTCAAAGAGTTTTCCCATCCAATTGACAAATGACAGCAATGCCAGTGTCAAACAACTTGTCCAAAATCAGTGTAGAAATAGCAAAGTTCTATCGGTAAGAACCTTACTTCATATACACTATGGTGTACACTTTAGTTTATACTTTGCCACGTGACATCATCCTGTTGGGCAGTTTAAATTCCAAACCGGTTTCTCATCCAATTGACACTTAGCAACAACACAAGTGTCAAACAACATGTCAAAAATTAGTGTACAAATTGCAAAGTTCAGTCGGTAAGAACCTTGTTGCATGTACACTATAGTGACATTTCCCAGTTGGACAGTTTAAAATACAAGTGTCAAAGAATGTGTCAAAAATCAGTGTACAAATAACAACGTTCAATCGGTAAGGACAATGCTACATGTACACTATGATGTACACTTTAGTTTACACTTTGCCACGTGAAATTACCCTGCTGGGCAGTTCAAATTTCAAACAGTTTTCCCATCCAGTTGACAGTTGATAATAATGCATGTGTGAAATAACATGTCAATAATATGTGTACAAATAGCAAAGTTCAATCGGTAATAACCTTTCTTCATGTACACTATGGTGTATACTTTATTTTACACATTGCCATGTGACAAATCCCTATTGGACAGTTTAAATTTCAAACAATTTTTCCAACTAATTGACACTTGACAACAATGCAAGTGTCCAACAACATGTCAAAAATCAGTGTACAATTAGCAAAGTTCAATCGAAAAGATCCTTGAGACATATACATTATGGTGCACACTTTAGTTAACACTTTGCCACGTGACATTACCCTGTTTGACAGTTTAAATTTTAAATAGTTTTTGCATCCAATTGACACTTGACAACAATGCAAGTGTCAAACAACGTGTCAAAAATAAGTGTACAAATAGCAAAGTTCAATCAGTAAAAACCTTGTGACATGTACACTATGGTGTACACCTCAGTTTACACTTTGCCAGTTGACATTACCCTACTGGATAGTTTAAATTTCAAACAGTTTTCTCACCCAATTGACACCTGAGAACAATACAAGTGTCAAACAACGTGTCAAAAATTAGTGTACAAATAGCAATGTTCAGTCGGTAAGAACCTTGCTACATGTACACTATGGTGTCCACACTTTAGTTTACACTTTGCCAAGTGACATTACCCGATTGGACAGTTTAAATTTCAAAGAGTTTTCCTATCCAACTAACGCTTGACAACAATGTAAGTGTTAAAAACGTGTCAAAAATCAGTGTACAAATAGAAAAGTTCAATCGGTAAGGACCGTGCTACAAGTACACTATGATGTATACTTTAGTTTACACTTTGCCACGTGACATTACACTATTGGACAGTTTAAATTTCAAACAGTTTTCCTATCCAATTGACACTTGACAACAATGCAAGTGTAAAAAACGTGTCAAAAATCAGTGTTCAAGTAGCAAAGTTCAATTGGTAAGAATCTTGCTACATGTACACTATGGTGTACACTTTAGTTTACACTTTGCCACGTGACATTACCCTGTTGGACAGTTTAAAATTCAAACAGTTTTTCCATCCAATTGTCACTTCACAACAATACAAGTGTCAAAAAATGTGTCAAAAATCAGTGTACAAATAGCAAAGTTCAATGGGTAAGAACCTGGGTACATGTACACTATGGTATACACTTTAGTTTACACTTTGCCAGGTGAAGTTACCCTATTGGACAGTTTATATTTCAAACAGTTTTACCATCCAATTGAAACTTGACAACAATGTAAGTGTCAAACAACGTGTCAAAAATCAGTTTACATATAGTAAAGTTCTATCGATAAGAACCTTGTGGCATGTATGGTGTACACTTTAGAATACACTTTGTCATGTGACATTACCCTATTGGACAGTTTAAGTTTCAAATAGTTTTCTCATCCAATTAACACTTGACAACAATGCAAGTGTCAAACAACGTTTCAAAGATCAGTGTACAAATAGCAAAGTTCAATCGGTAAGAAACTCGCGATATGTACACTATGGTGTACACTTTAGTTTACACTTTGCCACGTGACATTACCCTGCTGGGCAGTTCAAATTTCAAATAGTTTTTGCATCCAGTTGACACTTGAAATGTAAGAATCAAACAACGTGTCAAAAATCAGTGTACAAGTAGAAAAGATCAATCGGTAAGAACCTTGATTCATGTACACTATGATGTACACTTTAGTTTACACTTTGCCATGTGACATATCCCTGTTGGATAGTTTAAATTTCAAACAGTTTTCCCATCCAATTGACACTTGACAACAATACATGTGTCAAACAAAGTGTCAAAAACTCGTGTACAAATAGCAAAGTTCAATGGGTTAGAACCCTGAGACATGTGCACTAAAGTGCACACTTTAGTTTACAATTTGTCACGTGACAATACCCTATTGGATAGTTTAAATTACAAATACTTTTTCCATCAAACTTGTAGAATCCCAAATAATTCTAGACACCTTAGTGGCACTAAGACATGAATATTGGATGACTAAAGTATACTTTAGATTTTTAATCTCATTTGAGACCCATTTTCGACATAGGAAACATTCCATTTTGAATATAATATCTAAATAAAAGTTGTAGCTCTATGAGTCATCTTTCCAACGCACTTTGAATTACCTCAATCGGATATCAGGAGAAGAAGTTATGATAGAAATACTGAAAGCTATGCAGTGTTAATCAGACTACAACCGGTCGACCGAAACTGCCTGAAATGAAAATTCTCGTTTTTCTCTAGAATTTAAATATTTATTTTTATCAATTATTTTCTCAAAGGGCCACCCACGTTTTTGGCAATAAAAACCCTACTAAATTGAAGCATTTAACCTCAAACTTAAATGGCACCGATGTTTTCTCTCTTAAATGAAATTTGACCCTTCATTTGCTTTAAATTATGGGATATTTACCTATAAATAGAGACCTCATTTCACTCATTTTTTTCTCACACCAAAAGCAAGAGCTTTTACATACTAAAAAAAGAGTTTCCAAGAGAGAAAAAGAGAGGGAGGAAAACTATTTTTCCTAGAAGTCTAAGAAGTGTTTTCAAGCATCAATTCTCAACGGTTTTCAAACATCCAAGAAATGCATTTCTTTCAACGTCCAAGTTTCATCAAAGTTTTCAATCCAAGTTTTCAAAGTTTCAAAAGCATCGATCAAGATAGGTAGAGGTGCAATGTGTTTAATCGTGTTAAGTTATAAGTTTCCATTCATGTTAATGTTTGTATATCAAATGGTACTCTGGTATGGCATATCCTTCTATGTTAATGGTTGTATGTCAAATGGTATTCTGGTACGGCATACCTCTCTATATTGAAGAAATGTTCGTATGTCAAATGGTGCCCTCAGGTACGGCATACCCCTTCATGTCAAATGGTGCCTCCGGGTACGGCATGTATGAAAGGTTATAAAGTTAATATTTTGAAATGTATAGCTTGATCACGAATGTACCTATGACACCTATTGAGTTTTTCAACTCACGAGTTTAATCCCATCTCTACAGATTGAAGGAATTCTACCTCGGGCATGGATGGAGGAGAAGATGGAGAGTGATGCAACGAGCCCATGGAAATCCGTTGAATAAGTGATTTGGATTTATTTTTATGAAATGTTTTCCAATGTTATTTCTTTAAAATTTTGAATAACGTAGAATGCAAGAACAAGTTATGTTCTCTTCAAATAAATTACATTTTATTGTTTTGAAAAATGATTCAATGTTTTTGTTTAAAGTATTTGAAGTATTGTTATTTAAATTATTATCCGAAGATGTAAGTTTCCGCTAAAACGTATACAGTTGTTACTAAACCGCCGGTTAAGCTAACTAAAGTAAGTAGAGTTCCGGTCCACTAGCGGTCGGGGCGTTACAGAATTGACACTTGACGACAAAACAAGTGTCTACAACGTGTCAAAAATCATTGTACAAATTGCAAAGTTCAATCGGTAAGAAAAAATGTCAAACGACGTGTCAAAAATCAGTGTAAAAATAGCAAAGTTCAATCGGTAAGAACTGTGCTTCAAGTACGCACTAGTGTACACTGTGGTTTACACTTTGCACGTGAGATTACTCTGTAGGACAGTTTAAATTTCAAACATGTTTCCCATCCAGTTGACACTTGACAAAAATGGAAGAGTCAAACAATGTGTCAAAAATTAGTGTACAAATAGCAAAGTTCAACCAGTAAGAACCTTGCAACATGTACATTATGGTGTACACTTTAGTTTATACTTTGCAACTTGAAATTACCCTATTGGACAGTTTAAATTTCAAACATTTTTCCCACCCAATTGACACTTGACAACAATGCAAGAGTCAAACAACATGTTAAAAATCAGGGTACAGACAGCAAAGTTCAATCGTAAAAACCTTGCTACATGTACACAATAGTGTGCACTTTAGTTTACATTTTGCCACGTGACATATCCCTATTGAACAGTTTAAATTTCAAATAGTTTTCCCATCCAATTGACACTTGACAACAATGCAAGTGTCAAACAAAGTGTCAAAAATTAGTGTACAAATAGCAAAGTTCAATCGATTAGAACCTTGAGATATGTACACTATGGTATACACTTTAGTTTACACTTTATCACGTGACATTACCCTATTGGACATTTTAAATTAAAAATAATTTTTCCATCGAATTGACATATGACAACAATGCAAGTGTCAAAAAACGTGTCAAAAGTTAGTGTACAAATAGCAAAGTTCTATCTGTAAGGACCATGCTACATGTACACTATGTTGTACACTTTAATTTACACTTTGTCACGTCACATTACCCTGTTGGACATTTTAAATTACAAATAGTTTTCCCATCGAATCGACGCTTGACAACAATGCAAGTGTCAAACAACATGTCAAAAATTAGGGTACAGATAGCAAAGTTCAATCGGTAAAAACCTTGCGACATGTACACTATGGTGTATAGTTTAATTTAGACTTTGCCACGTGACATATCCCTATTGGACAGTTTAAATTTCAAATAGCTTTCCCATCCCATCCAATTGACACTTGACAACAATGCAAGTGTCAAACAACGTATCAAAAATCAGTGTACAAATAGCAAAGTTCAATTGGTAAGAACCTTGAGACATGTACACTATGGTGTACACTTTAGTTTACACTTTGTCACGTGACATTACTTTTTTGGACAGTCTAAATTACAAATAGTTTTCCCATCAAATTGACAAATGATAACAATTCAAGTGTCAAACAATGAGTCAAAAATCAGTGTACAAATAGCAAAGTTCTATCTGTAAGGAACATGCTACTTGTACACTGTGGTGTACACTTATGTTTACACTTTTTCACGTGACATTACCCTATTGGACATTTTAAATGACAAAAAGTTTTCCCACCGAATTGATACTTGACAATAATGCAAGTGTCAAACAACATGTCAAAAATTAGGGCATGAATAGCGAAGTTCAATCAGTAAGAACCTTGCGACATGTACACTATGGACTACACTTTCGATTACACTTTACCACATGACATTACCCTCTTGGACAATTTAAATTTCAAACGGCTTTCCCATCCAATTGACACTTGACAACAATGCAAGTGTCAAACAACATGTCAAAAACCAGTGTACAAATAGCAAAGTTCAATCGGTAAGAACCTTGAGACATGTATGCTATGGTGTACACTTTAGTTTACACTTTGTCACGTGACATTACCTTATTGGATATTTTAAATTACAAACAGTTTTCCCATCAAATTGACACTTGACAATAATGCAAGTGTCAAACAACATGTCAAAAATCAGTGTACAAATAGCAAAGTTGTATCGGTAAGGACCATGCTACATGTATACTATGGTGTACACTTTAGTTTACACATTGCCACATGACATTACCCTATTGGACAGCTTAAATTTCAAATAGTTTTTCCATCCAATTGACACTTGACAACAATTAAAGTGTCAAACAACGTGTCAAAAATCAGTGAACAAGTAGCAAAGTTCAATCGGTAAGAAATGCATGTGTCAAACAACGTGTCAAAAATCAGTGTACAAGTAGCAAAGTTCAATCTGGAAGAACCTTGCTTCATGTACAACATGGTGTACACTTAGGTTTACACTTTACCACGTGATATTACCCTGTGGATAGTTTAAATTTCAAACAGTTTCCCCATCCAATTGACAGTTCACAACAATGCAAGTGTCAAACAACGTGTCAAAAATCAGTGTACAAATAGGAAAGTTCAATCGATAAGAAGCTTGCTGCATGTAAACTGTGGTGTAGACATTAGTTTACACTTTCCTCGTGACATTACCCTGTTGGACAAATTAAATTTCTAATAGTTTTTCCATCCAATTGACACTTAACAACAATGCAAGTGTCAAAAAATGTGTAAAAAATTAGTGTACAAATAGCAAAGTTCAATCAATAAGAACCTTGCTACATGTACACTATGGTGTACGCATTAGTTTACACTTTACTACATGACACTACCCTGTTGGAGAGTTTAAATTTCAAACAATTTTTTCATCCAATTGACACTTGACAACAATTCAAGTGTCAAATAACATGTAAAAAATTAGTGTACAAATAGCAAAGTTCAATCGGTAAAAACCTTGCTACATTTACACCATGGTGTACACTTTGATTTACATTTTGCCACGTGACATTACCTTGTTGGACAGTTTAAATTTTAAACAGTTTCCCCATCCAATTGACACTTCACAACAATGCAAGTGTCAAACAACGTGTCAAAAATCAGTGTACAAATAGCAAAATTCAATGGATAAGAACCTTGCTACATGTACACTATGGTGCACACTTTAGTTTACACTTTTCCATGTGACATTACCTTATTTGAAAGTTTAATTTCAAACAGTTTTCGCCTCCAATTGACACTTGTCAACAATGCAAGTGTTAAACAACGTGTCAAAATTCAATGTACAAAAAGTAATGTTCAATCGGTAAGGACCTTGCGACATGTACATTATGGTGTACACTTTAGTTTACAATTTGCCACGTGACATTACTCTGTTGGGCAGTTTAAATTTCAAATAGTTTTCCCATCCAATTGGCACTTGAAAACATTGCAAGTGTCAAACAACGTGTCAAAAATCAGCGTACAAATAGTAAAGTTCAGTCGGTAAGAACCTTGCTATATGTACACTATGGTGTACCCTTTTGTTTTTAGTTCGCCACGTGACATTACCCTATTGGACAGTTTAAATTTTAAACAGTTTTGCCATCCAATTAACACTTGACAACAATGTAAGTGTCAAACAACATATCAAAAATTAGTGTACAAATTGTAACGGCCCAACCCGCAAGGACCGGAACGTCGCTAGATTTATTGTACTTTTAGCCGTAAACTTAAAAAAATAGCTAAACTTTTAGAGGAAATTATAAAGATTTAATTTAAGAATATTTTTTTAAAGGACATTAAATGACAACATAACTCAATACAAATGAAACTAATTCCTAATGTCTTTAGGTGACATCCATGCATAAATACCTTTTTTGTTGCATGAAATTCTAGGCAAGAATTTAAAAATAAATGTTGTTGTTTGACTTCCTATTTTTGCGCAGTAAGTTTTAAAGTAAACTCGTTTACATAGTAATCTAGGTCAAAATTTCACGCAACTTTAAGAGAAAGTAGGGAACTTCTTATAATATAACATATCAAAAATTCATCGGTGACATATGAGATGTTAAAATATTTTTTAAAATCTTGCAGCAACTCGATTTGGAAAGTAACCCAATGCAGCATACTTAAGGTGGCATATAAAATTTCATAGATATTGGATTGACATGATTTTGAGTTTATTCAGTAGCTAATCCATGAGGCTATTAAATCCTACTAGTTTTGTCCAAAAATCCCAAGTAATGATTGAGTTACAAATTTTTAAGTTCAATGGCAGAAACTGGAATTTTCAGAATACAGCAACACTATGTTTACTTAAAGTGACATATAAAATTTTACTGACATCGGATTGACATGATTCTAAGTTTATTCAGTAGCTAAATTATGAGACTATCAAAAACCTTTAGCTTTGTTCAAAAATTCAAAGTAACAAATTAGTTATAAATTTCTAAAATCTGAGCAAAAACTGAAATTTCTAAGAAAACAGCAACATTAACTAGTTGACATTTTTTTTTTTTTTGAAGACGGTGTTTCGTAAGTATATTCTAGTTCACATATATATATTTTTAAACATAACCTATTCATAAGAAAATGTTCGTGGAAATAGTTTCATATACGATGTCCATAGAAAAGTAATTAATAGGAAACTTAAATATTTCATAATCAATTTAAAGTTGTTAATTCATCGGCTTTTCCATGTCAAATTGCATCTTCAACCACTATCATCCATGCTCCGAACAAAAGAACAAAATCAATCTATAAGAAGGGATCTCTCAATAGATATTATTGGTTCATTTTGTAATCAAATTAGAAAATTCGAACCTAGGATTCATACCGTCACACGTAGATGGATTTTCCACAAAATCCGATATCTATAGCATTATCATAACGCGTAGAACCGGAGAATGATCATTCAAACTATGGTAGTGCCGAAGCACCGTACCCTGAGGTACCATTTCATTCAACTTTTAATGAAAAATCAAATTTGAAAACGAAATAACACTTGCACCTTAACCTACCTTGAATTTTCGTGGATATCAAAGAACAAATGTGTAGAAAGCCTTTCTTCTTCTCACCCTTGTTATTCCCTTAGCTTAAATTGACGTAAAATTTTATTTTTTTGAGAGAAAATAAGATAAAATTCGGATTTAAGGAAGGATGTAGTGAAAAAGTGACATTCCACTTCTTGTAACCTTTCTTTTTAATAAAAAACTAAATGGGGGAGGGGGTAGTATTATCATAAAGTTTGTTAAATTGAATCTTTAACTAAGAATTTGAAGAGTTTTTAAACCTAAAAAATTCATAATTTTTTTTTTATAAAAGCATCTACATGGTGATTTGAGCTTGGGTTGCCTTTATGAAATACCATGTAAATGACCATTGGGGCAACCCAATTATTCATTAAATCTTTATAATCAAATTTACTTAAACTTAATGTCTTAAATTGTTGGGCTTTTAATTAATTTATGGCTTGGGCTTTCAAAATCTTAAATGGTTTGAGCTTCCACAACTCGTTTCTTGAATGAGATAGGCTCGTGGTGCTAGATCATCACAACATAATAGCCTAATTTCATTTTATTTCTCGGGCTTCTACATCCCTTACACCTTAAACAAAATTTTGTCCTCAAAATTTACCACATGGATTGGCAAAGAGTGTCAGATATTTGTTTTTAACTTCTTCTTCTTCTTCCCAAGTAGCTTCTTCGACTCCATGATTATTCCATTGCACCTTGACCAGTTGAATCCCCTTGTTCCTTAATTTATGTACCATTCGATCCAGTATTCTAATCGGTAATTTCTCATAGGATAAGTCTTTACGTACATCTAGGGATTGATAATTGACCACATGATCAGGATCATGCATATACTTCTTGATTATCGATATGTGAAATACGTTGTGAACTGTCGATAGTTTGGGCGGCAAAGCTAATTGATAAGCTACACTTTCGACCCTATCAAGTATTTCAAAAGGTTCGATATAACGAGTTCGTAGCTTACCTTTCTTGACAAACATAAGTACACCCTTTATTGGTGCTACTTTTAAAAAGACTTTATCCCCAACTTGAAACTCTAAGTTCTTTCGTCTGATATCTGCATAGCTCTTTTGTCTATCTTGCGCTGCCTTTATCCTAGTACGGATCTTATCAATGGCTTCGACTGTCCTTTCAATGATCTTTGGTCCCAAAACTCTATTTTCTCCGACTTCATCCCAATGAACAGGTGATCTACATCTTCTACCATAGAGAGCTTCATACGGTGCCATTTCAATAGTTGCTTGGGAACTGTTATTATATGCGAATTCCACCAAAGGTAAATACGATTCCCAATTGCCTCCTAGATCTAAAACATAGGCTCTTAACATATCTTCCAAAATTTGAATGGTTCTTTCAGATTGACCATTGGATTGAGGGTGGTATGCCATACAGAAATTCAATTTCGTTCCCATAGCCACTTGCAAGCTCTTCCAAAACTTAGATGTAAATCTCGGATCTCTGTTAGACACAATGGATATGGGGGTACCATGTAACCTTACTATCTCTTTAATGTACAACCGTGCCAATTGATTTAGACTGAATGTCATTTTCACCGAAAGAAAATGAGCAAACTTCGTTAGACGGTCCACTATTACCCATATAGCATTGTACCCTCCTGCTGATCTTGAAAATCCTACCACAAAGTCCATTGCGATATTTTCCCAATTCCATTATGGTATGTCCAATGGATTTAACAACCCTGGAGGTCTTTGATGTTCTGCTTTAACTTGTTGACACACAATACATTTTGCCACAAATAGACCTATACTTCTTTTCATATTCCTCTAGCAAAATGTATCTCAAAGGTCTCAATACATTTTTGTACCGCCAGGATGTACAGTGTATGGAGTGATATGAGCCTCCTCCAATATCTCCTTCCTCAAAACTTCATCCTTAGGTACACAAATCCTTCCTTTAAACATCAAAGCCCTATTCGAAGCTATTCTAAAGTCCTTTCTCTTATCAGTACCAATCTCATTCTTGATCTTTTGCAAGAATGGGTCCTTACCTTGTGTCTCAATGATCCGATCTCTAAGAGTAGGTCGAACCACCAAAGTTACTAAATAGGTGGTGACTTGCTCTGGTGTCGCAACCTTTTCGATTCATAAATTCTCCAAGTCCTTGATCAACTCCAACTGAGTAGTAGGTAATGACGTCAATCATCCCACTGACTTTCTACTTAGCTCATCGGCAACAACATTAGCCTTACCAAGATGGTAATGGATTGTACAATCATAATCATTTACAAGTTCCAACCATCGTCTCTGTCTCATATACAATTCCTTCTATGTGAAGAATATTTGAGACATTTATGATCCGTGTAAAAGTTGTACTTCCCTCCATATAAGTAATGGCGCCATATCTTTAAAGCATGCACTACTATAGCAAGTTCTAGATCATGCGTCGGGTAGTTCAGTTCATGTTGCTTCAATTGCCTTGATGCATAGGCAATCACTTTCCTGTGCTGCATCAGTACACATCCTAAACTTTGTTTGGATGCATCACTATATATAACAAATCCTTCCGAACCTTCAGGTATAGCTAACACGGGTGCTGAAATCAATCGTCATTTTAGCTCCTGAAAGCTCTGCGCACACTTATCTATCCATTGAAACTTTACTCCTTTCCTCATCAATTGTGCCATTGGTCCAGCTATTTTGGAGAATCCTTCCTAAATCTTCGATAGTACCCGGCCAATCCTAGAAAACTTCGAACTTCACCGACGTTAGTTGGTGTATTCCAATTAGTTACTGCTTCCACTTTTACTGGATCCACCCCAATTCCTTGGGCAGTAACTACGTGATTGAGGAATCCAACTTGTTCAAGCCAAAATTCACACTTTTTAAATTTGGTGTATAACCTTTCATTAGTGTTGCTAACACCATTCTAAGATATTCTTCATGTTGATATTTACTCTTGGAGTATACCAAGATGTCATCAATGAAGACTATGATAAATTGATCCAAATACTGATGAAATACAGGATTCATTAAATCCATGACACTGTCGAAGCATTTGTCAACCCAAACGGCATAACTGTGAACTCGTAATGTCCATAACGAGTTTGAAAGGCTGTCTTGGGTATATCACTTGCCTTAACCTTCAACTAATGGTATCCAGATCATAAGTCGATCTTGGAAAATACCTTAACCCCTTTCAATTGATCAAATAAATACTCGATTCTCGAGAGAGGATATTTATTCTTGATGGTTGAACGGTTCAACTCCCGATAGTCAATATACATCCTCATACTTCCATCTTTCTTCTTTACGAACAATATTAGTGTGCCCCAAGGAGAAACACTTAGTCAATTAAAGCCACAATATAACAATTCTTGTAATTGAAATTTTAACTCCTGAAGTTCCTTTGGAGCCATTCTGTATGGAGCTTTAGATTTTGGTGCCGCTCCAGGAACCAGATCTATTGTGAACTCCACCTGTCTATCTAGTGGACTACCAAGTAGTTCTTCTAGAAACACATCTATAAACTCTCGTACCACTGGTACGTCCTCAATCTTTATTGTGATCTATTTTTCTCCTGAGATGTTAACTAGAAACCCTTGGTACATTTCTTTTCTCATCATTTTCTCAGCTTGCAAGGCTGATACTAGTTGGAGATGGGGTTTGGTCTTTATTCCGAGGAAAGAGAATTACTATTCTCCTGATTTCTAAAAAGACACTTCTATCTCTCTACAATGAATGGTTGGATAATTACATCCCAACCAATCCATGCCCAAAATCACATCAAAATCTTTCATCTCTATCAGATACAAATTAGCTTCTAATGTTTTTCCTTCGATTTCAAGATTTACCGACCGAGCTAACTGATCTGTATTTAATGTTCTACCTAAGGGGACGCTAACTTCTAGTGTACTTTCTAACTTCTCACAAGTAATACTAGATTTAGCAATGACAGACGTTGATACAAAAGAGTGAGTAGCTCCCGAATCAAAGAGTATATAAGCAGGTGTATTGAATATCGGTAAAATACCTGTTATTACATTTGAGTTTTCCTCCACATCCTTCTGAGTCAGTGTAAAGACTCTTGCTTTTCCCTTTTTGTTTTGATCACTGTTATTATCCTTCTTTTGAGTGAACATAGGACAATCCTTAGCAATATGTCCTGGCTTATTGCACCGAAAACAGGCATTCTTCCCATATAAGCATTCACCACGATGAGGTTTACCACACTTTAGACAAGGCGCAACTGTAGCTACTATGGCCTTGCTAGCACGAGATCCAATGTTAGCCTTCTTATTTTGCCATTTGCCCTTTCCTTTGTCTTGACCATTCCACTTCCTCTTTCCAATATGCCCTCTATCTTGCTAGTTGTACAATTGACGGTGTTGCTTTGCATTAGTCTTCTGATACCAAATAGCATGAGCTCGTTCCAACATCTCACAATATAATGTGAAATGATGTGACAGAAGGATCATGCTTAGGTCTGGGTTTAACCCTTGCTCGAACCTTCTACTCTTCTTAATTTTCGTGTCAACTAGTTGTGGAACATATCTTAAGAGTTGATCGAACTTTCGTTCGTAATAAGTCAGGGACACATTACCCTGTTTGAGCTGAAGGAATTCGCTTTCCTTGAAATCTCTTAGAGACTGAGGAAAATACTTGTCCATTACTTCCTCCTTAAATTGTTCCCATGTTAACGCCAATTGCTGCTCCGGGGTTCTAGTTTGAGACATTGAATCCCACCAGTAACTTGCATCACCAATAAACATAAACTCTGTACACTAAACCTTTTTGGGCGTTAGTGCAGTCTATGAGTCGAAAAATTCGTTCTAGCTTACGAAGCCATTTCTCATCTACCAGTGGACCAGATGCTCCATCGAAGGTAGGGTGTGACACCCCGAACTTAGGCTTCGGGGGTCACGTACTAAACATAGTAACTTCTGCCTTTGGTACATGTAAATACTCTTAAATAGAAGTACTACATGTTAGAAAACTATTTTCAATTTGGCAAAATATCTCTCATGAAATTTAATGGCCAGCAGAAGTGCATGTCGACGTGGAATTAAACTTTACAAAAAAAAAGGACTCGGTACTGCCACAGTTAGTTAGGGCAGCAAGTTCAACTATTTTTATAAAATTCATCCCAACTTCGTTTTCTATGAAATTTGTGGCATTAGAAAGATAATTTCAAGTAGTTTCCTAGGTTAAAATATGAGAATTTTCTGAGATCATATAGTATGGACGTTTTACTGAAAACAGTATAGTGTTGCACAGAAAATCCAGATTGACTCTTCAACATTTAAAAATTCATATCTCAGGCCACGGACATCTAAATTGAGTGATTCTTGCGCCCATATTTAGAAAACTCAAAGATGAATGCAGTAGTATTTTTAGATTCTCAAATGTATGTCTATAGAGTTAGAAATAATGTTTTGAAGATGACCCAGAAACTTCCCGGATTCTGCCCTTTTTTATCATTCAAGAAAAAGGTTTATAAAAACGTCTCTTAACATAACATAAAAGATATAATTACATAATTTACTTTCGGTACCATAGTAGATCATGTCTTATACAAGTTTTTATACAACACCATAAGAAAAAAATTTGGAGAGCAGTGGAACAAACATGCAAAAACAAAACTTCGATGCAAAATAACCTTCGTCCTTAATCCATCATCGATTATGCCGACTAACTTCCGCCAACTTCACATCTGTGGATCTGAAAATTTAGTATAGGATATTATGAGTATAAAGAATACTCAGTAAGATACCATGCTTGGGTTTAACATGTTAATATTACACAAAAGAATGCAATCAAACACATACTTGCACATTCCGGCTTGCCGGTGCCCTTCGGACTTGTCCTAAGGCATAGACATCTAACTTTGTGGACTTGTCCACACATTCATATTATGGTTTTTCTTGCATAGCTTAGGCATAAATATTACCATGAAATCCTACCACTTAAGCAAAGAAAGTATCTTACAATAAAACTTGGAGAAACTTCGGTTGAAAAAGAAGAACTTGAGAGTGTAGGCTTTGTTTTCCTTTTTCTTCCTTTCCTTTTCTTTTTTTTTCTTCTTTTCTTCCTGCCAATTTTCTCTCTATCTCTCCATAAAAATTCTGACTTTGTAAAGATATATAGGCTGCTCATCTCTCGGTTGTACATATATAGAAGCAAAGTAAAGATAATTAACCAAAATTGGTGCCTACATCTACACGTGGTTGCATGCATGTATTTCATAAACTTAACTCAACACCTAAGGTCAGGTTGTGCCATAATTTAACACCTCCTAACTGCTTAAACCACCTCATGCATGCATGTTACTACAAAGATAGCTTGACACCTCCTACTTGTTCAACAATTAACACCCCATGCATGCATTAGTTAAATCTTACTTGAATTCTTCTCTAATCTGCCGTCCAGCTGCATTTATATATGTATATTGCATATGTGTGTATATAAAAAATGAGAGAAATGGTTTAATTTGTATTCCCCACTTGTCCATTAATTAGTTAATTGCATTAATCCTCTACAAGGTGGCGGCAAAGTGATAGAAACAAAGGGAAAATATATTAATGTAAAAGGTATAGAATTTGACAATTATTCTAAACCCCTAATTAACTAATCTTGGTAAACTTTTAATAAATTGACCAATGTAAATTTGGCAACCATTAATAATCTTGGCCATACTAAATTTTTGAAAAGTTAAATTGCTAGCCTAAAAATTAAATGAGCAAATTAAACGTGCATAAAATTTCAGAGTATTACATAGGGGGCTTATGCTTTCGAAATAACTCAACCACCGAGGCATGAGTTGGGAGAGTAATAGGAGCTGGGGGTATAGGTGGAGCTGGTTTTTGATTCAACCTATCAAGATCTTGAACCACTTGTAGGAGATCCCTTATCAAATTATTCTGGTTTGCATGAGACATTTCCCTAGAAATAAGATATAATATCTCACATTAACTTCTTTTTCCAAAACCAAGATTAAACTAGGGAAATATTTTTAGCTCGAACCAGATTTGATTTTTTTTCTGTTTATTAAAAGTACTCCTTGAAATCAGGATATACAATAGTTTGATGACCTTTACTTCCATAACATTAAGGAAAGGATAACACAAGGAAAATGAATCTAATTTCTAATCCCTACAAATCTTGCGAATCTTCTTTGGTGGAGCTTCATCTTTAGAGGAGTCTTCTACGTCAGGCCCCGACTCTAGGTCCATCTCAACCTGTGGCTCATGCTCATGTTCATTCTCTAATTCCAACCCAAAGTCATTCTCATAGTCCCATTCGAGATCTTCCTCTGGGTCCGAATCAAATTGAGGTTCTGGCTCTAGCTGGGGCTCGGGCTCGGGGTTAGGCTCAATCACTATCTTCGGTTGAGGTTCTAAGCTCTCACTCGACCTATCTAGAAGGATCTGACAATATATAATAAATTCAATTGCATTTGGGTGCTCTGGAGGGTTACCTTCTAGCATCTCATCCCTAACCATGACTCCCATGTTTTCCCATTGAGGTGGAAGTGAGTGTATGAGGTTATTTATAGCCTCAATATACCATCGGAGTATGATATACGAACATTTCTTCAACATAGAGGGGTATGCCGTACCGGAGTACCATTTGACATACAACCATTAACATAGAGGGATATGTCATACCGGAGTACCATTTGACATACAAACATTAACATGAATCGAAACTTATAACTTAACACGATTAAACACATTGCACCTCTACCTACCTTGATTGATGCTTTTGAAACTTTGAAAACTTGGATTGAAAACTTCGATGAAACTTGGATGTTGAAAGAAATGCACTCCTTGGATGTTTGAACACCGTTGAGAATTGATGCTTGAAAACACTTCCTAAACTTCTAGGAAAAATAGTTTTCCTCCCTCTCTTTTTCTCTCTTGAAAACTCTTTCTTTAGTATGTAAAAGCTCTTGCTTTTGGCGTGAGAAAAAATGAGTGAAATGAGGTCTCTATTTATAGGTAAATATTCTATAACTTAAAGCAAATGAAAAGTCAAATTTCATTTAAGAGAGAAAACATGGGTGCCATTTAAGTTTGAGGTTAAATGCTTCAATTTAGTGGGGTTTTATTGCCAAAAATGTAGGTGGCCCTTTGAGAAAATAATTTATGAAAATAAATATTTAAATTCTAGAGAAAAACGAGAATTTTAATTTCAGGCAGTTTCGGTCGACCGGTTGTAGTCCGGTGGACACTGCACAGCTTTCAGTGTTTCTATCATAACTTCTTCTCCCGATATCCAATTGAGGTAATTCAAATTGCATTGGAAAGCTAACTCAAAGAGATACAACTTTAATTTAGATATCATTTTTCAAATCGAATGTTTCCTATGTCAAAAATGGGTTTCAAATGAGACTAAAAATTTGAAGTATACTTTAGTCATCCAATACTCATGTCTTAATGCCACTAAGGTGTCTAGAATTATTTGGGGTTCTACAGTGCCACATGTACACTTTAGTTTACACTATGCCACTTGACATATCCTTGTTGGAAAGTTTAAATATCAAACAGTCTTCCACCCAATTGACACTTGACAACAATGCAAGAGTCAAACAACGTGTCAAAAATTTAGTGTACAAATAGCAAAGTTTAATCGGTAAGAACCTTGCTACACGTACACTATGGTGCAAACTTTAGTTTACACTTTGCCAAAAGATAATACTCTATTTGACAGTATAAATTTCAAACAATTTTCGCATCCAATTAACACTTGACAACAATACAAGTGTCAAACAATGTGTCAAAAATCAGAGTACAAATAGCAGAGTTCAATCGGTAAGAACCTTGCGACATGTACACTATGGCGTATACTTTACTATACACTTTGTCACATGACATTACCATGTTGGACAGTGTCAATTTCAAACAGTTTTTCGACCCAATTGACACTTGACAATGATGCAAGTGTCAAACATGTAAAAGACCAGTATACAAATAGAAAAGTTCAATCGTTAAGAACCGTGCTACATGTACACTATGGTGTACACACTTTAGTTTACACTTTGCCATGTGACATTACTCTGTTAGACAGTTTAAATTTCAAAGAGTTTTCCTATACAATTAACACTTGACAACAATGCAAGTCTAGAATAACGTGTCAAAAATCAGGGTACAAATAGCAAAGTTCAATTGGTAAGAACCGTGCTACATGTACACTATGGTGTACACTTTAGTTTACACTTTGTCGTGTGACATTACCCAGTTGGACATTTTAAATTTCAAATAGTTTTCCCATCCAATTGACATTTGACAACAATGCAAGTGTCAAAAAATGTGTCAAAAATCAGTGTACAAATAGCAAAGTTCAATCGATAAGAAACTTGCTATATGTACACTATGGTTCACACTTTTGTTTTCACTTTGCCGCGTGACATTAGCCCGTTGGACAGTTTAAATTTCAAACGGATTTCCCATCCAATTCACACTTGACAACAATGCAAGTGTCAAACAACGTGTCAAAAATTAGTGTGCTAATCGCAAATTTCAATCGATAAGAACCTTGCTACATGTACACTATGGTGTATACTTTAGTTTTCACTTTTCCACGTGACATTTCCCTGTTGGACAGTTTAAATTTTGAATAGTTTTCCAATCTAATTGACACTTGACAACAATGTAACTGTCAAACAACATGTCAAAAATCAGTGTACAAATAGCAAAGTTCAATCGGTACGGACCGTGCTCCATAAACACTGTGGTGTACACTTTATTTTACACTTTGCCACATGACATTAGTATGTTGTGCAGTTTAAATTTTAAACAGTTTTCCTATCCAATTGACGCTTGACAACAATGTAAGTGTCAAACAACAGGTTAAAAATTAGTGTAAAAATAGCAAATTTCAATCGGTAAGGACCGTGCTACATGTATACTATGGTGTACACTTTATTTTACACTTTGCTACGTGACATTACCATGTTGGGCAGTGTACATTTCAAACAGTTTTCCCATCCAATTGACACCTGACAACAATTCAAGTGTCAAACAACGTGTCTAAAATCAGTGTACAAATAGCAAACTTCAATCGATAAGAAACTTGCGACATGTACACTATGGTGTACATTTTAGTTTACACATTGCCACGTGACATTATCCAGTCGGACAGTTTAAATTTCAAATAGTTTCCCATCCAATTGACCCTAGACAATAATGCAAGTGTCAAAAAACGTGTCAAAAATTAGTGTACAAATAACAAAGTTCAATCGGGAAGAACCTTGCTACATGTACACTATGGTGTACACTTTAGTTTATACTTTGCCACGTGACATATTCATGTTGGACAGTTTAAATTTTGAACAGTTTTTCCACCTAATTGACACTTACAACAATGCAAGTGTCAAACAACATGTCAAAAATCAGTGTACAGATAGCAATGTTCAATCGGTAAGAACCTCGCGATATGTACACTATGGCGCGTACTTTACTATAGACTTTGCCACGTGACATTATCCTGTTGGATAGTTTAAATTTCAAACTACTTTCCACCTAATTGACACTTGACAACAATGCAAGTGTCAACAACGTGTCAAAATACAGTGTACAAATAGCAAAGTTCAATCGGTAAGAACCATGCTACATGTACACTATGGGGTACACACTTTAGTTTACACTTTGCCACGTGACATTACCCTGTTGGACAGTTTAAATTTGAAATCGTTTTCCTATGCAATTGACACTTGGCAACAATGCAACTGTCAAACAACGTGTAAAAAATTTGGGTACAAATAGCAAAGATCAATCGGTCAAACAACGTTTCCAAAATCATTGTACAAATAGCAAAGTTCAATCGATAAGAAACTTGCTACATGAACACTATGGTGCACACTTTTGTTTTCACTTTGCCACGTGACATTACCCCATTGGATAGTTTAAATTTCGAAT
>NW_019241020.1:0-1727 GCF_002742605.1 Olea europaea var. sylvestris | reverse complement strand
GGCATAATTTGCATCAATCCATTAAAAGCCATGAAGGAAATGAGGAGTATTTAAGTTACACGACTTGTTGGATTGAATTGGAAACTAGGTTCGATAAAAAATACAATTGATAAAAGCATGCAATTGGTGATCGATGCAGAAAGGGAACATTTTGAGATAGGTGTTAATGAGAATAACTGCTATTGTGAAAAGACTTGTCAAAAATACCATGCCATTTCGAAGAGATGATTAGAGGCTTCATGTTGAGAATTGTGGCCTGTTTTTACAAATGGTGGAAATGGTCGTTGAGTTTGATCTAGTGATGCAAGAGCACGTTCAAGATTCAGTATACATATCCCAGTAAAAGAATTCAAAACGAATTGATACAGCTTTTAACCGATGAGTTGAGAAGTACAATTCTCAAGAAAGTTAAACATACAAAATATTTATCAATTATTCTTGATTGTATTGTAGATACAAGTCATGAGGAGCAAATGTCTCTAGTAATACGATGAGAAGGTGATTCGACAAACTTACCAATAGAAGAAAAATATTGGCTTGAATTTTTTAAGTTAGATGATATATCAAGACTTAGACTTACAACCAATCTTCAAAAGGTTTGAATTAACATTGATCTTGATATTGATAATCTTAGAGGGCAAGGGTATGACAATGGATTTAACATGAGTGGGAAGCACAAAGCTGTGCAAAGAAGATAACTTGAATTGAATACTTGAGCTTTCTACACTCAATGTGGTGCTCATAGTCTTAATCTGATATTATGTGATATGATGAAATGTTGTCCTAAAGTTGTATATTTCTGCAGAGTGATACAATGCATCTATACATTGTTCTCATTTCAAAGATATTGTACAAGGTTTGATAGTGAAGCCATTGTGACAAACGCGTTGGAAGAGTCATGTTAAAAGTGTAAAACCAATAATGGAGCAAACTATACAAACAAAAGACACTTTACTTGACACGAAAGAAATTAACAAAGATCCTAAAATAGAGAGTGAAGTCAGGTCCTAAACAATATGTAACCTTCAGAATATTGAGTTCTTGTTTGGTAACCCTTTGATTTCTTGCAAGTGGACGAGATTGTGAACAAGTAATAAAATAGTGAACAGGGCGTTGAACCCTCGAGAACTATGTTTTTGATCAAATTAAAACTAATTGCAACTTTAATCGAATAGCAAACAAGTTGTTGTGATTTTTCTAACTAATTCCTAAATTATTAATTAAACTAGTGAAAGCATGTAAGTTTGTTTTTCAAATATGTGAGACATATTGCTAAGATGTAGAATCTCCCTTATTATTCTATTTTTAGTGTAACATTAAATTGACAATTTGAAATCATTCATGTTGGTTAATGTGCCTAATTTAATTGAAAGGCTCTCTCAATAGCGATCGAATCTATTCCCCTCATATGACCATTCTGTCTCTCGATGAAATATGCAAAAATGATAAATGCATTAACAAGTGTTAGAACACATATTGTAACCATATAAAGTATAAAAATATATTTCTATCATCTATCATCTATCAAAACTTACAATGTTTATTATATTGTGCTTAAACTTTATTATCTTCCTCGATGACATAAAATCCACTAAATCATTCAATTAGTGATCAAGCAATTAAAAGAACGATAAAAAGTATAATAAACATCCACAAATCGAACCAAATTAAAGTCAAAATAATAAATTAAAAAATAAAATATCATAACGAGAGTTCATCTCATCTTA
>NW_019241019.1:0-1727 GCF_002742605.1 Olea europaea var. sylvestris | reverse complement strand
CGGGCCGGGGGCATATTCGTCATTTTTCACGACGGTGTTGGAATAGTCTAAAATTTGACTGATTGATGGGAAACAAAAATCGCACCTGGGGCAATTTCGTCAATTTTCGCGACGGTGCTGGAATCGTCTGAAATTTGACTGATTGATGAGAAACAAAAATCGCGCCGGGGGGCAATTTCGTCATTTTTCACGACGGTGTCGGAATCGACTAAAATTTGACTGATTGATAGAAACAAAAGTTGCACCGGGCGCAATTTCGTCATTTTTCGCGACGGTGTCGGAATCGGCTCAAATTTGACCGATTGATCCAAAACCAAAATCTAGCCTGGGGCAATTTCGTCATTTTTCGAGACGGTGCCGGAATCGGCTAAAATTTGACAGATTAATAGGAAACAAAAGTTACACCGGGGGCAATTTCGTCATTTTTCGAGACGGTGTCGGAATCGGCTAAAATTTGACAGATTAATCGGAAACAAAAATCGCGCCGGGGGCAATTTCGTCATTTTTTGCGACGGTGTGGGAATCGTCTAAAATTTGACTGATTGATGGGAAACAAAAATCGAGCCGGGGGGTAATTTCGTCATTTTTCGCGACGGTGTCGGAATCGGCTAAAATTTGACTGATTGATGGGAAACAAAAATCGCGCCGGGGGCGATTTCGTCATTTTTCGCGACAGTGTCGGAATCGGCTCAAATTTGACCGATTGATCCAAAACCAAAATCTAGCCTGGGGCAATTTCGTCATTTTTCGAGACGGTGTCGGAATCGGCTAAAATTTGACAGATTAATCGGAAACAAAAATCGCGCCGGGGGCAATTTCGTCATTTTTCGCGACGGTGTGGAATCGTCTAAAATTTGACTGATTGATGGGAAACAAAAATCGCGCCGGGGGCAATTTCGTCATTTTTCGCGACGGTGTCGGAATCGGCTAAAATTTGACTGAGTGATGGGTAACAAAAATCGCGCCGGGGGCGATTTTGATATTTTTCGCGACGGTGTCCAAATGGGCTCAAATTTGACCGATTCATCGAAAAAAAATCGCGCCGAGGTCAATTTCGTCATTTTTCGCGACGGTGTTGGAATCGTCTAAAATTTGACTGATTGAATCGAAACAAAAATAGCGCCGGGGGCAATTTCGTCATTTTTTGCGACGGTGTCGGAGTCGGCTGAAATTTGACAGATTAATCGGCAACAAAAATCGGGCCGGGGGCAATTTCGTCATTTTTCACGACGGTGTTGGAATAGTCTAAAATTTGACTGATTGATGGAAACAAAAGATGCACCGGGGGCAATTTCGTCATTTTTTGCGACAGTGTCGGAATGGGCTCAAATTTGACTGATTGATCGGAAACAAAAATCGCGCCGGGGGCGAATCCGTCATTTTTCGCGACGGTGTCGGAATCCTCTAAAATTTGACTGATTGATGGAAACAAAAGATGCACCGGGGGCAATTTCGTCATTTTTTGCGACAGTGTCGGAATGGGCTCAAATTTGACTGATTGATCGGAAACAAAAATCGCGCCGGGGGCAATTTCGTCAATTTTCGCGACGGTGCTGGAATCGTCTGAAATTTGACTGATTGATGGGAAACAAAAATCGCGCCGGGGGGCAATTTCGTCATTTTTCGCGACGGTGTCGGAATCCTCTAAAATTTGACTGATTGATGGAAACAAAAGTTGCACCGGGGGCAATTTCGTCATTTTTCGCGACGGTGTCGGAATCGGCTCA
>NW_019241018.1:0-1727 GCF_002742605.1 Olea europaea var. sylvestris | reverse complement strand
ACTCATTTCCAAGAATTAATAACTTAAAATACAGGCCTCTCTCATTTTCCTGGAAATGCTCTTGATCTTGTATAGTTCTGAAAAGGACGCCCTTCTTATCCATTGAGGCCTTAATATCCTCCTTTATTGGTCGATTTAAGTATATATCCAATTGAATCAATTAATAAAGACTAACTAAAAGATTCCATGGCCTAATTAAAACAGTCTGGTAATATTCACCGTTTGCGGGAACTACATTTTTCCCATCCAATAACCAATCAAAAATGGGGAAGTGGATGAATCGTTCAAGAGGATAATGAAGCATCATTAAACTTATTCTAATTCGTAATTATCCACATGGTATAGTGAATGCTTAGTTATAGACTCTGTGTAGTCAAGTTTGAAAGCTGGCGTGTGTACGTGCAAAATTCTAATAACATATTGGGTTAGTTAATTAGGTATATATCCCTCTCTTAATTAACACGCACAAGAAAATAAAAGCTCAGTCAAATATTTCGATGAAGAAAGTTAGCATGGCTTCCATACCCAAAAGCAAAACAAGTAGTAATCCATATCTTAAAAGCAATAAAAAAGATCCGAAGAAATAATTGGACCGTATCCTTACCCACCCACCCACCGACAATTTTTTAAATACTTAAATCATCTGGAATGTGACCATCTTAATCTCCAGCGTTATATATAGAGCTCCCTCTGCACAAAACTAGTCAGTCACACACAATTTGGTAGCAGTTATTAAGGTGAAAATATACAATGGAGTCCAACCACAAGCACAGAGGGTTAAAGAAAGCAAAGCTAGCTGCTTCCTCAACCAAGGTGAAGCCCACCCCTGATCCATATAATTCTTTCAATGCCAATGGAATTGGAGGGGAGCATACTGCTTTCATAGCGAAGCAGCACAAAGTTTTTCCTCAACAGCAAAAAGTTACTTTTGTTGTACCAGATGATTCCAATGCCAAGATTGATCATTTCTATGACTATGGTATAACAGCAGATGAGGCTGTTGATGCAAAGGCTACAAGCTATATCTCTCGTGTTCAAGCAAGGTTCAGGCTTGAATAAATGCAGCAGTAGAGATATGGACAATATTGCATGACTCAATTACTAAGCATGTGATATGTAATTTTATAGTAAGTGCTAAGAGATGAATTTACATACAAAACTATTACTCAAAATATAAAGACTTGTGTTACTCCTTTTAACTAAGTTGACCTTTTCAGATAAATCACAAGTTTTAATATAATATCATAATCCATTAAACTCAAATGAGCAATTCGATCCGATTAAGACTCAATCGATCACACATATTTGAAGTTTGATATACTCAAATGAGTCATCAATCTAGCCATAAATGATTGTGCTACTTCTCTTAACTGACTTTTTAAAATGGATCAGTGACCTTTGGATTCCATATTTAGAACAAGTTTTACCAAACTATCTTAGTTGCCTGATAATTAATACCGTTGAACGGGGAATCAATGTATAGCTGGCTGCAGTGAAAATTACGAAATTCTCACCTTCCAAAGGCAAATAATTCATTGGCACCTAGCAATAGCACAATGAAGTTTGAATTCTACGGCCCAACAACATGAAGGACCAAGTTTGGGCAACTCAAACAAATTTTCTACTCATCTAACAGATTTGCCTCAGTCCACGAGCAGTGCTTGTTTGAGCTCCATTTACTTGACTGACATGTGATTCTTTTATCTATGTACTCCTAGGATTTTTTT
>NW_019241017.1:0-1727 GCF_002742605.1 Olea europaea var. sylvestris | reverse complement strand
GCCCTCGACGCGATTTTTATTTTCGATTAATCTTTCAAATTTTAGCCGATTCCGACACCATTGTGAAAAATGACAAAATTGTGGCCGACGCGATTTTTGTTTCCGTTCAATCAGTCAAATTTGAGCCCAATTCGACGCCGTCGCGAAAAATTACGAAAGCGCCCACGGCGCGATTTTTGTTTCCCATCAATCAGTCAAATTTTAGCCGATTCCGACTCCGTCACGAAAAATGACGAAATTGCCCCTTCGATTCCGACACCGTCGCGAAAAATGACGAAATTGCCCCCGGCGCGATTTTTGTTTCCCATAAATCAGTCAAGTTTTAGCCGATTCCGACACCGTCGCGAAAAATGACGAAATTGCCCCCGGCGCGATTTTTGTTTCCCATCAATCAATCAAATTTTAGCCGATTCCGACACCGTCGTGAAAAATTACGAAATTGCCCCCGGTGTGATTTTTGTTTCCGATCAATCTGTCAAATTTGAGCCCATTCCGACACCATCGCGAAAAATGTCGAAATCAGCCCCGGCGCGATTTCTGTTTCCCATCAATCACTCAAATTTTAGCCGATTTCGACACCGTCGCGAAAAATGACGAAATTGCCCTCGGCGCGATTTTTGTTTCCCATCAATCAATCAAATTTTAGCCGATTCCGACACCGTCGTGAAAAATTACGAAATTGCCCCCGGTGTGATTTTTGTTTCCGATCAATCAGTCAAATTTGAGCCCATTCCGACACCAACCCGAAAAATGACGAAATTGCCCCTGGGCGATTTTTGTTTCCCATCAATCAGTTAAATTTTAGACGATTCCGACACCGTCGTGAAAAATGACGAAATTGCCCCCGACGGGATTTTTGTTTCCCATCAATCAGTCAAATTTTAGCCGATTCCGAAACCCTCCCGAAAAATGACGAAATTGCCCCTGGGCGATTTTTGTTTTCCATCAATCAGTCAAATTTTAGCAGATTTCGACACCGTCGCGAAAAATGACGAAATTGCCCCCGGCGCGATTTTTGTTTCCCATCAATCTGTCAAATTTTAGCCGATTCCGACACCGTCGCGAAAAATGACGAAATTGCCCCCGGCGCGATTTTTGTTTCGATTAATCTGTCAAATTTTTGCCCATTCCCACACAGTCGCGAAAAATGACGAAATAGCTGCCGGCACGATTTTTGTTTCCGATCAATCAGTCAAATTTTAGACCATTCCGACACCGTCGCGAAAAATGACGAAATCGCATCCGGCACGATTTTTGTTTCTGATCAATCTGTCAAATTTTTGCTCATTCCAACACAGTCGCGAAAAATGACTAAATCGCCCCCGGCGCGATTTTTGTTTCCCATCAATCAGTCAAATTTTAGTCGATTCCGACACCGTCGCGAAAATTGACGAAATTGCTCCCGGCTCGATTTTTGTTTCCCATCAATCAGTCAAATTTTAGACTATTCCAAACCGTCGCGAAAAATGACGAAATCATCCCCGGCGTGATTTTTTTCCGATGATTTGGTCAAATTTGAGCCCATTTCGACACCGTCGCGAAAAATGACAAAATCGCCCTTGCGCGATTTTTGTTTCCCATCAATCAGTCAAATTTTAGCCGATTACGACACCATCGCGAAAAATGACGAAATTGCCCCCTGCACGATTTTTGTTTCCCATCAATCAGTCAAATTTTAGACGATTCCAACACCGTCGCGAAAAATGACGAAATTGCCCTCGGGGCGA
>NW_019241016.1:0-1727 GCF_002742605.1 Olea europaea var. sylvestris | reverse complement strand
TTCATCAATTAAAAAGTTTGGGTTTAAATTATAAATTTCCGAAATTAGCATCGGATCAATATTATATGATTTTGGAATGACAAGGAGAAAATTATAAGGATTTCAAAATGAAGGACTTATGTTGCAATTAGGGAAGGAAGTGGGATGAACAATAGAAGAATTCCGTGAGCTAATTGAATAACATGCAAAATTCACGACTTCAGCTCTGATTATCCATTTTCCTATTTGAATAGAATTCTTCTTGGAATGCAATTTGACCACAATTTTATATAATTTTAGGGTATATAAATATAAAGATCATCATACGGGATTCATTATACACAAATTATACTAGCCAAATAAACTTATTAAGACATCAATTATAAGAAAATTGGGGTTTCAAAATTTTTATAAGAAGACGAATTTTTGGTACCAAATGTTCGTATTTCTACAATTTTTTCTTAAAATTTTGTGATATACTCTCATTCTTTCTTATATTATTTTCCTCTCATAATGTGTAACTAAATAAATAGTTAGTAGTAACCTAGTTTTAAATTTTTTTTTATTTTAAAGTTTTAATTTTCAATTAATGCTTGTGAATTGTCTTTACATCGATTTTTAATACTTTGGATTAATTAATCTTTAATTCATTGATTTGTGAGCTATAATTATTCTGAAAGCTAAGTTGTTTGTTTATATCACGAACCACTAAATAATAATGCATTGTCTAGGATATAAACAATATGAGAAGCCTTGTCTCTTTAACATGTAAAAATCCCTTTACTTGTTTCAACTTTCAATATCTCATTAGAATCTTTCATCCTCTTTATCCTATATCGGTAAGAAATAAGTTAGCTATTCGTTATAATAAAGTCTTAGGGTTGACCACATACGTACTCATTGAGTTCTGTGTCTTGACTGTGGAGATCGGATATCGGGAATAGTGACAATAATACAATTACTTATTCATCAAAGATTACTACGAAAATATACAATCGATCGGTGAAACCAGTTTCGTTATTCTAATTGGGAAACTCTTGCATTCTCAAACAACTCCATAATAAGGATGCCTGAGTAGCAAAACCTTGCTTCAACCTGCAACAGGAGATTGGCTTCGAACTTGAACGTGAACAGGTTGGAATTAATTTATTTTCAAGTACTATGAAGAAGAAATTAGACATAACCATCTATTTCTAGCACAAGTGTGCGAGTCCATTTGGAACACATCTTATTGTTCTATGCCTCCGTTTGGCCCACTTTCTTTCAAACTTTAATGATTGGAATAGTATTTTTGTTGAAAAATCTGTGATTAAAAAAGAAGGAAAAGTTTTTAATTTACATGTAATATTATTTTATGAAAAATTTTGTTGTTGAAAGTAAGAGTGATAAGAAAATATTTGAAAGAGAAAAGAGGCCAGACGGGGGCTATGTTTAATCATTTAAAGAACAGGTTTGGAATCATATGATTCAAAAACCTGTTAGTCATCGTTTTTCACTATTTTGTTCAAGATTATTAAATATATCAAACACTAGCTTTTTGTGAACATACATGCACACATATATCTTTTCCCAGTACAAAGTTCAAATCATGCAATGATTATAGAAGAATGGAATTTGCATGTATATGAAAAGGTCAAAAATTAAATAAACATTTACAGTGTCAAACAAACTCCCAATTGCTGGATTTTTATGGACAATTCTGATTATAGCTTATAGGATGTTATTATCTCCAGAAAGTTTCATGTGCA
>NW_019241015.1:0-1727 GCF_002742605.1 Olea europaea var. sylvestris | reverse complement strand
TACACTAATTTTTGACACGTTGTTTGACACTTGCATTGTTGTCAAGTGTCAATTGGATGAAAAATTATTTTAAATTTAAACTGTCCAATAGGATAATGTCATGTGACAATGTGTAAACTAAAGTGTACACCATAGTGTACATGTAGTACGGTCCTTATCGATTGAACAATGCTATTTGTACATTGATTTTTAACACGTTGTTTGACACTTCCATTGTTGTCAAGTGTCAATTCGATGGAAAAATTGCTTGAAATTTAAACTGTCCAACGGGGTAATGTGACATGGTAAAGTGTAAACTAAAGTGTACACCATAGTGTACGTGTCTCAACGTTCTTCCCGATTGAAATTTGCTATTTGTACACTGATTTTTAGCACGTTGTTTGACACTTGCATTTTTGTCAAATGTCAATTGGATGGGAAAACTGTTTTCAATTTAAATTGTCCAACAAGGATATGTCACATGGCAAAGTGTGAAAGAAAGTGTACACCATAGTGTACATGAAGCAAGGTTCTTACCGATTGAACTTTGCTATTTGTACATGTATTTTTGACATGTTGTTTGACACTTGCATTGCTGTCAAGTGTCAATTGGATAGAAAAACTGTTTAAAATTTTAACTGTCCAATAGGGTAATATCACGTAGCAATGTGCAAACTAAAGTATACACCATAGTGTACATATAGCACGGTTCTTATCAATTGAACATTGCTATTTGTACATTGATTTTTAACACATTGTTTGACGCTTGCATTATTGTCAATTGTCAATTGGATGAAAAAATTGTTTGAAATTTAAACTGTCCGATAGGGTAATGTGACATGGTAAAGTGTAAACTAAAGTATAAACCATAGTGTACGTGTCTCAACGTTCTTCCCGAATGAACTTTGCTATTTGTACACTGATTTTTGACACGTTGTTTGACACTTGAATTGTTGTCAAGTGTCAATTGCATGCGAAAACTGTTTGAAATTTAAACTGTCCAACAGGATAATATCACGTGGCAAAAGTGTAAACTAAAGTATACACCATAATGTGCACGTGCCACGGTCCTTACCTATTGAACTTTGCTATTTGTGCACTGATTTTTGACACGTACTTTGACACTTGCGTTATTGTCAAGTGTCAATTGGACGGGAAAACTGTTTGAAATTTAAACTATCCAAGAGGGTAATGTCATGCGGCAAAGTGTAAACTAAAGTGTACCTCATAGTGTACATGTCGCAAGGTTCTTTCCGATTGAGCTTTTCTATTTGTACATAATTTTTGACATGTAGTTTGACACTAGTAATGCTGTCAAGTGTCAATTGGATGGGAAAATTGTTTGAAATTTAAACAGTCCAACAGTGATATGTCATGTGGCAAAGTGTAAACTAAAGTGTACACCATAGCGTCCATAAAGCAAGGTTCTTATCGATTGAACTTTTCAATTTGTACATTAATTTTTGATACATTGTTTGACACATGCATTGTTTTTAAGTGTCAATTGGATGGGAAAACTATTTGAAATTTAAACTGTAAAATAGGGTAATGTCACGTGGCAAAGGGTCAACTAAAGTGTACACCATAGTGTACATGTATCAAGGTTACCGATTGAACTTTACTATTTGTACACTGATTTTTGACACATTGTTTGACACTTGAATTGTTGTCAAGTGTCAATTGCATGCGAAAACTGTTTAAAATTTAAACTGTCCAACAGGATAATGTCACGTGGCAAAAGTGTAAAC
>NW_019241014.1:0-1727 GCF_002742605.1 Olea europaea var. sylvestris | reverse complement strand
CGGTGTCCGTTTTGGGCCCATAAGAACTTTTTGGAAATGCAACGACCGTTTTGGATTGAACTCACCACTTCGTCGTGACGTACTAGGGATTTTTGCCATTTCTTAAAAGAATAAGCACCTGCATCTTTAGAACGCTTGGAGAGTCGGCGGACGAAGAATTGATTGTAACTTTTGCACACGGTGTCCGTTTTGGGCCCATACGAACTTTTTGAAAATGTAGCGACCGTTTTGGATTGAACTCACCACTTCGTCATGACGTATGAGGGATTTTAGCCATTTTGCGAAAGAATGAGCACTTGCATATTTAGAACGGTTGGAGAGTCGACGGACGAAGAATTGAGCGTAACTTTTGTACACGGTGTCCGTTTTGGGCCCATAAGAACTTTTTGGAAATGTAGCGATCGTTTTGGATTGAACTCACCACTTCGTGGTGACGTAGGCGAGAGTTAAGCCATTTTTGGAAGGAATGAGTGCTTGTATATTGAGAACGCTTGGAGAGTCGGCGGACGAAGAATTGAGCGTAACTTTTGCACACGGTGTCCGTTTTGGGCCCATAAGAACTTTTTGGAAATGTAGCGACCGTTTTGGATTGAACTCACCACTTCGTCGTGACGTACGAGGGATTTTGGCCATTTTTCGAAAGAATGAGCACTTGCATATTTAGAAAGGTTGGAGAGTCGACGGACGAAGAATTGAGCGTAACTTTTGTACATTGTGTCCGTTTTTGGCCCATAAGAACTTTTTGGAAATGCAGCGACCGTTTTGGATTGAACTCACCACTTCGTCGTGACGTATGGGGGAGTTAAGCCATTTTTCGATGGAATGAGCGCTTGTATATTTAGAACGGTTGGAGAGTCGGCGGACGAAGAATTGAGCATAATTTTTGCACACGGTGTCCGTTTTGGGCCCATAAGAACTTTTTGGAAATATAACGACCGTTTTGGATTGAACTAACAACTTCATCATGACGTACGAGGGATTTTAGCCATTTTTCGAAAGAATGAGCACTTGCATATTTAGAACGGTTGGAGAGTCGGCGGACGAAGAATTGAGCGTAACTTTTGTACACGGTGTCCGTTTTGGGCCCATACGAACTTTTTGAAAATGTAGCGACCTTTTTGGATTGAACCCACCACTTCGTCATGACGTACGAGGGATTTTAGCCATTTTTCGAAAGAATAAGCACTTGCATATTTAGAACGGCTGGAGAGTCGACGGACGAAGAATTGAGCGTAACTTTTGCACACGGTGTCCGTTTTGAGCCCATAAGAACTTTTTGGAAATGTAGCGACCATTTTGGATTGAACTCACCACTTCGTCGTGACGTACTAGGGATTTTTGCCATTTTTTGAAAGAATAAGCACCTGCATATTTAGAACGCTTGGAGTGTCGACGGACGAAGAATTGATTGTAACTTTTGCACACGGTGTCCGTTTTGGGCCCATAAGAACTTTTTGGAAATGCAACGACCGTTTTGGATTGAACTCACCACTTCGTCGTGGCGTACTAGGGATTTTTGCCATTTCTTGAAAGAATAAGCACCTGCATCTTTAGAACGCTTGGAGAGTCGGCGGACGAAGAATTGATTGTAACTTTTGCACACGGTGTTCGTTTTGGGCCCATACGAACTTTTTGAAAATGTAACGACCGTTTTGGATTGAACTCACCACTTCGTCATGACGTATGAGGGATTTTAGCCATTTTGCGAAAGAATGAGCACTTGCATA
>NW_019241013.1:0-1727 GCF_002742605.1 Olea europaea var. sylvestris | reverse complement strand
CAGTGCTTCAACTGTAAGGACTTTGACCACATTTCTTCTAAATGTTCTAACAGAGCCGTAGTCATTGAAGCACGGAAGAATGTAATAGACGAGCCATTAGCAAATCTAGTTTATGAACCTAAACATGAAAATTTTGATGACTTGGATGATCGTAAGGACACATCTTTAGGTGGTATCCGGACTCTTCCGAAGAATCTAGATATTATACCCATTCTTCTCGGTACCTCTCGATGAAGTGTTGTATGTAGTATGCTTAATCAGCCTAAATGTGCTAATGAATTGCATAATCATGTCATATTCAAGAAAAATCTTGGGAATTGGGATTTGATCCTCCCACATGTTGAAATTGCATATCTCAATTCCGTGAATTGATCTCTATGTTTGAGTCCTTTTGAAGTTAGTCATGATTATAAGCCTATGAGACCTTTAGACATTGTTCTCATGTCCCCACGTGCTAGCGTGTTGATGTCAAATGAGGCAGTTGTATCACATCTGCATGACTTGCATATTGAGATCGATAAGGAAATTGAAGCAAGTAATGCATCATATAAACTCCAAATTAATTTGCATAAACAACATTTTGAATTTAATATTGAGGATTATGTTATATTGCAAGCTCGTAATGCTGGTCCTTTAAAAATTTCAAAGCACGTTGGTCCAAATATATATGTTAATGATCTTTCATCACATTATGACCACCACCCTATTTTAATTGTTAAAGACTTCAATGCTTACAAAGGCTCTTTTAAAACTTTTGATGGTCGTTTTCTATCTTCACCTAGGAACTTTCACGCTGAATCTTTTGCTATGTCTATTCGAATACCACCTGTCATAGCACACAAAGATAAAATTGATGTTATTTTAGATGAACGGGTTGTGTTGACCAATGATAGAGAGACTCAGTACTTTCTTGTTCGTTGGGTGAATCAACTTGATTCTGATGGTATATGAATTCTCGAAGAGAGACTTCAGCAACATGATCCAAATTTGTAGGAACTTTATAGGAATTAGCAAGATCATACTGTTCCCAGTTCACTTTGGTCAGATCATATACTTGGTGATAACTTGCAACTGACATTGTCGTCATTTATTGAGTTTCGATATTTGGTTCATCAAAAAGATCATCCTTTTGGCTTGATTTGGAACATTTTGGGTATCAGATCGACTGTGACTTTTATGTTTTGTCCACTCGATAGAGTCGAGTTTTCCTCCCACCTCAGGAGAGTTGATGATGACATCTTTTTATTATTTTTGGATTTTATTATTTTGGACTAGTAAATTGGGTTTGTATTTGGATCTGAGCCAAGCCTACAACTTTAATCTACAAGTGGTATAGTGTAGATGATGAAGGGTGAAAATGAATGATATGTTTGTGCCTCAGGTTTTCCTTCCTCTTTCTCTCTAACTTCTCCTTCTTCTCTAGGTTTCTTCCCCTCTTCCCTGCTCCTGTCTTCTGATTCTCTTCCTTTTCTCTTCTCCTTATTGTAGAAATTCTATAATTCTGCTATTTTATTTTTTGCTGGAATCCCTTTTCTCTGACATTAGTTCTCAAATCCTCTTTATCCGATTATATTTAGAATTTTTTAGGTGGTGTGAAAATGCGCTGGATTGACACTTAGGCTTTGTTTGTCTACCATTATATCACACTCTACTATATTATTTTTCTACAGTACTCATTTTCAACTTCACATTCTTCATTAAAATAATATTATACATAAATAAAAAAA
>NW_019241012.1:0-1727 GCF_002742605.1 Olea europaea var. sylvestris | reverse complement strand
TGTCCAGCACTTTTTCAACCTGACATAATTAATACAGAAATTAATTATTCGGAGGCCCAAACAAAGGAATTTGGCTAAAATCCCGTGATCCCGAGTTTGTGCCCCCGGTCCAATTTCGCGGGCCATTTTCAATCAACCTGCCAAATTTCGGCCCATTCCGACACCGTCTTGACAAATGACAAAATTGCCCTTGGTGCGACTATGCTTTGTTAATTTTTTGTCCTGCACTTCTTCAACCTGACATAATTAATACGAAAATTAATTATTCGGAGGCCCAAATGGAGGAAGTTGGCTAAAATCCGTGATCCTGGGTTTGTGCCCCAAGTCCAATTTCAAGTACCGTTTCTAATCAACCTGCCAAATCTCGTCCCATTCCGACACCGTCGCGACAAATGACAAAATTGCCACTAGTGCGGTTTCGCCTTGTTAATTTTCTATCCAGCACTTTTTCAACCTGACATAATTAATACGGAAATTAATTATTAGGAGGCCCAAACGAAAGAATTTGGCTAAAATCTCGTGACCCGGGTCTATGCCCCGAGTCCAATTTCGCTGGCCGTTTCCAATCAATCGGCCAAATTTCGACCCATTCCGACACTGTCGCGACAAATGACATAATTGCCCCTGGGGCGGTTTTTCTTTGTTAATTTTCCATCCAACACTTCTTTGACTTGACATAGTTAATACGGAAATTAATTATTCGGACGCCCAAAAGAAGGAATTTGACTAAAATCCCGTGATCCCGGGTCTGTGCCCCGAGTCCGATTTCGCGGGCCGTTTCTAATCAACCTGCCAAATTTCGGCCCATTCCGACACCGTCGTGACAAATGACAAAATTACCCCCTGTGCGGCATTGCTTTGTTAATTTTGTGTCCATCACTTCTTCAACTTGACATAATTAATAAGGAAATTAATTATTCGGAGGCACAAACGAAGGATTTTGGCTAAAATCCCAATATCCCGGGTCTGTGCCTCGAGTCCAATTTCCCGGGCCGTTTCCAATCAACCTGCCAAATTTCAGCCCATTCCGACACCGTCGCGACAAATGACAAAATTGCTCCTGGAGCGGTTTTTCTTTGTTAATTTTCTGTCCAACACTTCTTTCGCCTGACATAATTAATATGGAAATTAATTATTCGGAGACCCAAACGAAGGAATTTGGCTAAAATCCAGTGATCCTGGGTCTGTGCCGCGTGTCCAATTTCGCGGGCCATTTCCAATCAACCTACCAAATTTCGACCCATTCTGACACCGTCGCGACAAATAACAAAATCGCTCCTGGAGCGATTTTTCTTTGCTAATTTTCTGTCCAGCACTTCTTCAATCCGACATAATTAATACGGAAATTAATTATTCGGACGCCAAAAAGAAGGAATTTGGCTAAAATCCCGTGATCTCGGATCTGTGCCCCGAGTCCAATTTCATGGTCCGCTTCTAATCAACCTGCCAGATTTCGGCCCATTTCGACACCGTCGCGGCAAATGACAAAATTGCCCTTGGTGCGGCTATTCTTTGTAAATTTTCTGTCCTGCACTTCTTCAACCTAACATTATTAATAAGGCAATTAATTATTCGGAGGCCCAAACGAAGGAAACTGGCTAAAATCCCGTGATCACGGGCCTGTGCCCCAAATTCAATTTCGCAGGCCGTTTCCAATCAACCTGTGAAATTTCGGCCCATTTCGACATCATTGTGATAAATGACAAAATTGCCCTGGTGCGGCATTG
>NW_019241011.1:0-1727 GCF_002742605.1 Olea europaea var. sylvestris | reverse complement strand
GAACCGAACCCGAATGATTCCACATATATATTTGGACCCGACGGTTCCATTTACTAAATACCCGAAAAGTTTGGTTCGGTTCGGTTCTCTTTAGAACCGAACCGAACCGACCCGCGCCCACCTCTAACGGTATGAACCCCGATTTTCCTTCACTCGTAGGAACCACAGAGCGAACAGGTGGAGCAGTGAGCCCTTCTCCACATGCCCTAACGACAGCAGTTCGCTCATGCACTCATTGATCGACATGTCATCCTTCTGATGCGATCTTGCAAACGACACAAGATCCATTCCAACACTTACCATATTCTCAAGAGAAGCAGAAACCTCTCTGGCACCATACTTTTTTCCCTTTCCTTTATACTTCTCGTGTCTGCATTTCCTTTTATCTCCATTGCAGTTCCTACATATATTCATGGAGGAGTGCCCTCTATCTTCGACAGGGCTATTACTGGAATCTATTCCTTCCTCATTGATGGGAAACTTGTTGCCTCCGTCATTTCTGTCGCTAACTGTGCCCAAATCAAATTCCCTCTACGACAGCTTCGTTGGGGACATTGCGTATTTCATTGAATCACCGTATCAACAAACAGCTTACCATACGTGTCATAGATCTCACTGCAGTTCATGTTCTTGTACTTGGCGTATTTTCGATTCTCCCAAAGTGATAGATAACACGGAAAATTACATTCTCAGACAATAAAATAAAAATGTACATAGTTCGTAACAATTCACATCAACGACACAACTGGAAACCAAGTAGGAAGTTGGAGAACGTAAATTGCTAATGAAATGTAACGAGCAGATGTCACGGTCACAAATTTGATATGCATACGAAGTTATTGTGCAAATGCTTTAATTTGGTAATGACAAATGGAATAGGAGACCTACATATGCCTGAATGGTATAATCAATTGTAGCTGGATGCAAATATTTTACACCTTTGTGCTCATTACATATCATCCTAGCAAGTTACTTAGACATGTATATTATTTTCATGCTTCCATATTGCAAGAGGGCAATTACTCTGTCAATGTTCTATGTAATATTTGTAATGTTCTATGTAACATTTGTTTAATGGAGTCTATTTTTAATATTCAAGGAGATATTACATGCATCATATTAAATTTGCATTTTGGTTTAACTTTTTGCAGTGTTCAATTGAAGGACCATGCGTAATGCATACAGGAGAAGGAAAAAGAATATTGAGGCATCTAATTACGTAATTTCCATTTTAGTTTATTATACATAGAAATATTTGCAGGCATCTTCCAAGAGGCTTCGAGCCTCGACCAATTTCATAGGGTTACAATCCCTGTGGAATAACGAGGGGGGAGCAACCTGTTACCTTGATTTTTGATTGCCACCAGTGCTCGGGGACAACGATTGTACCGATACCCGAGTGGTATTGAATACCACTATATCAAAGCAGCTTGAAGAGGTGCTTAAGTACTGTTTACAATTTACCCCAATAGTTCTTAAGCTGCAATATAGTCCAATCCTTCCCCGTTCTGCTATTGAACAACTCACGGATACGTTGTCAGCCCGTAGTCGAAAAGCATTTGCCTCGTTGATGCCCTTCGATAATGACAATTTTGCATACGTCAATGAAGATTTTGTGCTCCGGGGTGTCCCATTTTGCAAACCTATGGACGACAGGCTAAGGCTCTTGCGGGTACAACGATGGAAAGTCGAAATGCTCTAGGCTGCGCATACTATATTGCTGCAAA
>NW_019241010.1:1389-1727 GCF_002742605.1 Olea europaea var. sylvestris | reverse complement strand
TTTGTTTCCGATAAATCGGTCAAATTTTAGCGGATTCCGACACCGTCGCGAAAAATGACGAAATTGCCCCCGGCGCGATTTTTTTTTTCGATAAATCGGTCAAATTTCAGAGGATTCCGACACCGTCGCGAAAAATGACGAAATTGCCCCCGTCGCGAATTTTGTTTCCGATAAATCGGTCAAATTTTAGCGGATTCCGACACCATCGCGAAAAATGACGAAATTGCCCCCGGCGCGATTTTTGTTTCCGATCAATCAGTCAAATTTTAGCCGATTCCGACACCGTCGCGAAAAATGACGAAATTGCCCCCGGCGCGATTTTTTTTTCCGATAAATCA
>NW_019241010.1:717-1141 GCF_002742605.1 Olea europaea var. sylvestris | reverse complement strand
GATTTTTATTTCCGATTAATCTGTCAAATTTTAGCCGATTCCGACACCGTCGCGAAAAATGACGAAATTGCCCCCGGCGCGATTTTTGTTTTCGATCAATCAGTCAAATTTTAGCCGATTCCGACACCGTCGCGAAAAATGACGAAATTGCCCCCAGCGCAATTTTTGTTTCCGATCAATCTGTCAAATTTTAGCCGATTCCGACACCGGCGCGAAAAATGACGAAATTGCCGCCGGCGCGATTTGTTTTTCCGATAAATCGGTCAAATTTTAGTGGATTCCGACACCGTCGCGAAAAATGACGAAATTGCCCCCGGCGCGATTTTTGTTTTCGATAAATCGGTCAAATTTCAGCCAATTCCAACACCGTCGCGAAAAATGACTAAATTGCCCCTGGCGCGATTTTTGTTTCCGATAAATCGGT
>NW_019241010.1:0-356 GCF_002742605.1 Olea europaea var. sylvestris | reverse complement strand
GTCAATTCCGACACAGTTGCGAAAAATGACGAAATTACCCCCAGCGCGATTTTTGTTTCCGATCAACCAGACAAATTTTAACCCATTCCGACACAGTCACGAAAAATGATTAAATTGCCCCCGACGCGATTTTCTATTTCTGATCAACCTGCCAAATTCAAGCCCACTCCGACATAGTCGAGAAAAATGACGAAATTGCCCCAGCGCGGTTTTTGTTTCCGATCATCCAGTCAAATTTTAGCCCATTCTGACACAGTCACGAAAAATGATTATATTGCCCCCGGCGCGATTTTTGTTTTCGATCAACCAGTCAAACTTTTGCCAATTCCGACACAGTCGCGAAAAATGATTAAATT
>NW_019241009.1:1407-1727 GCF_002742605.1 Olea europaea var. sylvestris | reverse complement strand
CCGGGGGCAATTTCGTCATTTTTCGCGACTGTGTCGGAATTGGCTAAAATTTGACAGGTTGATAGGGAACAAAAACCGCGCCGGGGGCAATTTCGTCATTTTTCTCGACTGTTTCGGAATTGGATAAAATTTGACAGGTTGATCGGAAAGAAAAACCGCGTAGGGGGCAATTTCGTCATTTTTAGCGATTTTGTCGGAATTGGCTAAAATTTGACAGGTTCATCGGAACAAAAACCGCGCCAGGGGCAATTTCGTCATTTTTCGCGACTGTTTCGGAATTGGCTAAAATTTTACAGGTTGATCGGGAACAAAAACCACGC
>NW_019241009.1:0-1192 GCF_002742605.1 Olea europaea var. sylvestris | reverse complement strand
GTCATTTTTCGCGACTGTGTCGAAATTTGCTAAAATTTGACTTGTTGATCGTGAACAAAAACCGCATCGGGGGCAATTTCGTCATTTTTCGCAACTGTGTTGGAATTGGCTACAATTTGACTGGTTGATCGGGAACAAAAACAGCGCCGGGGGTAATTTCGTCATTTTTCGCGACAGTGTTGGAATTGGCTACAATTTGACTGGTTGATCGGGAACAAAAACAGCGCTGGGGACAATTTCGTCATTTTCCGCGACCGTGTCGAAATTGGCTGAAATTTGACAGGTTGATCGGAAACAAAAATCGCGCCTGGGGCAATTTCGTCATTTTTCGCGACTGTGTCGGAATTGGATAAAATTTGGCAGGTTGATCGGGAACAAAAATCGCGCCAGGGGCAATTTCGTCATTTTTTGCGACTGTGTCGGAATTTGCTAAAATTTGACAGGTTGATCGGAAACAAAAACCGTGTCGGGGGTAATTTCGTCATTTTTCGCGAATGTGTCGGAATTGGCTAAAATTTGAGAGGTTGATCGGGAACAAAAACCGCGCCGGGGGCAATTTCGTCATTTTTCGCGACTGTGTCGGAATTGGCTAAAATTTGACATCTTGATCGGGATCAAAAACCACGCCGGGGGCAATTTCGTCATTTTTCGCGACTGTGTTGGAATTGGCCAGAATTTGACAGGTTGATCGGAAACGAAAACCGCGCTGGGGGAAATTTCGTCATTTTTCGCGACTGTTTCGAAATTGGCTAAAATTTGACAGGTTCATCGGGAACAAAAACCGCGCCGGGGGCAATTTCGTCATTTTTTGCGACTGTGTCGGAACTTGCTAAAATTTGACAGGTTGATCGGAAACAAAAATCGCGTCGGGGGTAATTTCGGCATTTTTCGCGACTGTGTCGGAATTGGCTGAAATTTGAAAACTTGATTGGAAACAAAAACCGCGCCGGGGGCAATTTCGTCATTTTTCGCGACTGTGTCGGAATTGGCTAAAATTTGACAGCTTGATCGGGAACAAAAACCACGCCGGGGGCAATTTCGTCATTTTTCGCGACTGTGTCGGAATTGGCCAGAATTTGACAGGTTGATCGTAAACGAAAACTGCGCTAGGGAAAATTTCTTCATTTTTCGCAACTGTGTCGGAATTGGCTGAAATTTGAAAGGTTGATTGGAAACAAAAATCGCGCCGGGG
>NW_019241008.1:0-1727 GCF_002742605.1 Olea europaea var. sylvestris | reverse complement strand
TCCCATTCCGACACAGGAGCGTAAAATGACGAAATTTCCCCCGGTGCAATTTTTATTTCCGAACAACCAGTCAAATTTTAGCCTATTCCGACACAGTCGCAAAAAATGACAAAATTGACCCCGGCGCGATTTTTATTTCCTATCAACCTGCAAAATTTAGGCCCATTCCGACACAGTCGCGAAAAATGACGAAATCGCCCCGGCACGGTTTTTGTTTCCGATCTACCTGTCAAATTTTTGCCCATTCCGACATAGTCGAGAAAAATGACGAAATTGCCCCCGTCGCGATTTTCATTGCTGATCAACCTACCAAATTTAATCCCATTCCGACACAGTCGCGTAAAATGATGAAATTTACCCCTGCGCGATTTTTATTTCCGATCAACCAGTCAATTTTTAGCCCATTTCGACACAGTCGCGAAAAATGACGAAATTGCCCCCGGCGCGATTTTTATTTCCGATCAACCAGTCAAATTTTAGCCAATTTCGACACAGTCGCGAAAAATGACGAAATTGCTCCCGGCGCGATTTTTATTTCCGAGAAACCAGCCAAATTTAAGCCCATTCCGACACAGTCGCGGCAAATGACGAAATTGGCCCGGTACGGTTTTTGTTTCTGAACGACCTGTCAAATTTTAGCCCATTCCGGCACAGTCGCGAAAAATGACAAAATTGCCCCCGGCGCGATTTTTATTTCCGAACAACCAGTCAAATTTTAGCCCATTCCGACACAGTCGAGAAAAATTAGGAAATTGACCCTGGCGCGATTTTTATTTCCGATTAACCTGGCAAATTTAAGCCCATTCCGACACAGTCGCGTAAAATGACGAAATTGCCCCTGGTGCGATTTTTATTTCCGATCAACCTGCCAAATTTAAGCCCATTTCGACACAGTCATGAAAAATGACGAAATTGCCCTCGGCGCGATTTTTATTTCTGATCAACCTTCCAAATTTAAGACCATTTCGACACAGTCGCGAAAAACGACGAAATTGCCCATGGCGCGATTTTTATTTCCGATCAACCTGCCAAATTTAAGCCCATTCAAACACAGTAGCGAAAAATGACGAAATTGCCCCCGGCGCGATTTTTATTTCCAAACAACCAGTCAAGTTTTAGCCCATTTCGACACAGTCGCGAAAAATGACGAAATTGACCCCGGCGCGATTTTTATTTCCGATCAACCTGCCAAATTTAAGCCCATTCCGACACAGTCTCGAAAAATGACGAAATTGCCCCCGGCGCGATTTTTATTTCCGATCAACCTGCCAAATTTAAGCCCATTTCGACACAGTCGCGTAAAATGACGAAATTGCCCTCGGTGCGATTTTTATTTCCGATCAACCTGCCAAATTTAAGCCCATTTCGACACAGTCGGGAAAAATGACGAAATTGCCCTCGGCGCGATTTTTATTTCCGATCAACCTGCCAAATTTAAGCCCATTCCGACACAGTCGCATAAAATGACGAAATTGGCCCTGCGCGGTTTTTGTTTACGATCTACCTGTCAAATTTTAGACCATTCCGACACAGTCGCGAAAAATGACAAAATTGACCCGGGCGCGATTTTTAATTCCAATCAACCTGTCAAATTTAAGCCCATTCCGAAAAAGTCGCAAAAAATGACGAAATTGCCCCCGGCGAGATTTTTGTTTCCAATCAATCAGTCAAATTTTGGCCCATTTCGACACAGTCGCGAAAAATGACGAAATTGCCCACTGTGCGAT
>NW_019241007.1:0-1727 GCF_002742605.1 Olea europaea var. sylvestris | reverse complement strand
GCATATATGATCAGTTCGGTTTGTCCATTTTTCTTGATGTATTGGCAATCGCCAATCGTAAGCGTTTGACATTACGTCTACATAATATTTATGTTACTTCAGTTATAATTGGTTCATTCTTGTTATTTTTTACTCGTTTTGAGACTCCTTAGAGGCTTCGAAAACACTCAGAAATGTGTGCAACTCTGATATTATAGGTTGGGCCACTAGCAAAAGCACAAACCCTGTCAAATGAACGCTACAAAAAACCAAAAATAACACAAGACAGAACCAAGTTGTTTTGAAAATGTCTAAAATTAAGCAAATAGATAGTTCTAGAAACTAAGAGATCGTTCATCGACATAATAGCTACGGTGTAAGATATATATATGTTCTTCAAATTTGGTGGGCAGTGAAAGAAGTAACAATCACGCCCACACGGAGTTTCGGGTTGATCTGGCATGAGAATTACATAATACATATTACAAAAGATACCGGGCAATCCATTAAGATTCCAAACTTAAGCTAAAAGTCTAAGCATACATATCCAGCATCAGTGCCATCGATCAGGCACACAAAAGAAGCCCAAGTTCTCATTTTCCTCTTCCTGCACAAACACAGACAATCGTGCAGATCAGTTAGCTGACTGCAGGAATTTCAACAAACTTGATGAAATGCAATTATACATGTACGTCCTCAAAGAAAGAATCGTCTCCCCACATCAAGTCCCTAACATAGTTAGATAAAAAGCCAACAGTTGAGGAAACTAAGCTACTTCCCATTGGAGAACACTGGATTAAGATTTCTGTTTGATGAAAATATTTAAAGGTTAAAGTTGTCTTATCCGACATTATTTTTTTAAAGTTATTAAAAGCGTTTACATCGAAAAAACTGATGCTTCTGCTGGCTTGGAGCCTGTTCAAATGCAATCTTGCTACTATCTAAGCCATTTCAACATCATATGTCGTCGGATTCCGATGATATTTTCTTGTCCTTTGCCTACAACCCACCCGCTTCAAGATCATTCTCCATTCTTCCCAACCAAATGAAAAAGACATATGATATAGCTCAGAAGTTACACATCGTACAATATACCTGCCCACTCTCAGATGTTGAACTCTCATGAACTTAAGATGTTGATCTCTCAGATTCTTCGCCACCTTCATCAGAAGAGCTTTCCTGCCAATTAGATGCAAGATAATAAGGGATACCATTAATAAGAAGTCCAAAAAGTAGTGAGTAACTGAAGCCCGTTTTGCGTGGCTTTTGTTTTTTTATTCTGCTTCTTGTTGAAGAGCTTCATGAGGAAATTACATATATTTTTGTTTAAAAACTAATTTCTATAAGATCTTCCTATTTCAAAAGTGCTCTTAGAGGAAGCAACATTGGACCAATTTCCTCTACAAGCTCTTCAACCGGAGGAAACACTTCTATAAAATGAACCAGATAGGTCCAAAAGTAGCTTTTTCAAAAGCTCCTTTTGACTTTTCAAAAACTATGCCAAACGGGCACTGAGAGCAATGGCAGTAGATAGATAGTGCATTTAGAGTATCTCCAATGCTAATTTGAATTGCATAAAATAAAATATCACATAAGTAAAAATAGACAATACCTTTCTATCGAGGTCTGTCCAGATATAGAGGCTCGGTTAGATGGGGCGAGTGGGCAAATTTAAACTCTCTCTGTCCCTCATGCTTATTATTTTTCCTCTCATGTTTGTTATTTTCTCTCTCCTATTAAATAAATTT
>NW_019241006.1:0-1727 GCF_002742605.1 Olea europaea var. sylvestris | reverse complement strand
AATTTAGAGAGTGGGTTTGACTCTCCAAATTGTCTTTATAATTAAATGCATTCAAAGTTTTTCGATTTTCAATGTAGGAAAATAATAAAATAATCTAAAGAAAAGCTAATTAAAATAAAAGGTAGAAAAATAATAAATATTTTTTGGGAGTAGTATAAGTAGGTGTTGAATATGAAGAGTTTGTTTGAATACTTCAAAATTTTAAAACTTTAGATTTATAGGTACTCTTCAAATGATAGAATATGCTCTTTAAAAATAGAAAGTTTCTGGGAAATGCTAATGAGCCTAAATTTAGAAATTTGCATCATTTTGTTCGGGCTACCTCCCATATCTAGTCTACTGGAACTTGTATCAATAGAATTTATTGATTTGGGATTAGCTTTCAGATTAGTTAAAGTTTGCTTCCCAGGAACAAAATTCATCTATTGTTTTCCCTATTTTTGTATTTAAAGTTTTAAGTTTCTGTTTCTGACTTGAAGTGGCTCCGACTTCAGGTTGGCATCAATGTTCCAATTCCAGTTCCTTTACCCTTCTTCTCATTTACTGGCTCCAAAGCTTCTTTTGCTGGGGATCTCAACTTTTACGGTAAATAATCTCCCCCATAAACTCTACCCATTTACTTCAAACAAACTTCAGAGGGTAATTTTATTTTTCTCCGGTGTTTTTGATAAAGCAATTCATGTAACACTAAAGCGCAAGTTTCTGATCTTGCAAACTGGAAATTTTACGTCTTATGTTAATCTTTTTCACTTCCTTTTGTTGACGTGGATGATTTCAGGCAAGGCAGGCGTTCAGTTTTTCACACAGATTAAGACAGTTACTCAACAATGGAAGGATCTACCAAGCAGTGCTGGAGTGTCCTTGGCAATGCCGACTTCTCAAAAGACATGATGAACAAAATAACTCAATGTGCTTAATTAGAAACTCCCATTAGACCTCATGTGCTGATGTTTGATCTTTTTCAACCTCTCGCCGTTACTGTGATTACAAACGTCACTGAATTTTATGTTTATTTTGTGAGAAAAGGAAAGGTGATGTAAATGAACTTCCAGGATGTTTCTTTTTCTTTCCAGTCTCTTCGATAAATTCGTAGACTTAGATAAAGCCTGAGGATCAGAAACTCGTCTGAAGGTCAAGAAGACATTATTGAGTGAAAAAAACTCATTGTTGATGCTTGGACAGGGGTAAATTGATTTATAAGTACAGGAAAAAGGCACAGTTTTAAATAAGTTATAAGCATTTCAAAAAGGATTTGTTTGCGTGATTTTGGGTTTCTTAGAGGTAACTGAACGCTGTTGTGTCATCTTCTCAATTGAGGAACAAGCTTCGAGTACCTGCACGGCTATTAATAATATACTTGCAGTTTTATATTAAAAGTTCAACTTTATTAAGAGTAATATAAACATGTGTGTTGGTTATATGTTGATTAATATATCTAGTTATTAGAGGTAATCAAATATTGTCACGTCATTTTCTCAATCGAGGAACAAGTTCAAGGACTAGCACGATGATTATGACTTAAGGTTTCATTCTAAAAGGTCAATCTTATAAGTAGTTTAAAATGCTATATTTTGTTTAATATATTTAATTATTTGATGTAAAATTTTACCTTTAACATACATCGTAAGATGTGGCTTGATTCAAAACACGAGTATTGAAATCAATGTGCATGTTTGTCTTAGTTGGATCAAATTACTTGTTTGAGATTAATGAGTTTTAATACTATA
>NW_019241005.1:0-1728 GCF_002742605.1 Olea europaea var. sylvestris | reverse complement strand
CACATCTATCTCAATGTCCTCCCCACAATAGCTCAACCACCCAAAACTATCCTAGAATTGGTTTAGTTGGAAATTTTTTTTTTAAATAGTTAATTCTACATATTTTATCCATTGATCCAATCTAAATAATATGTGATTTTCATGATTATTGTACTTAATGTAGATCAATCTAACATGAACAAGCTTACACTAAATCAAAGCAACATCCCCTAGTCACAATAATATAAAAGCAATTTCAAATATTATCATCGGTCGGTAAGAATTTTTTTTTTTTTTTTTTTAACATTTTGATTCCTTTCCCCCAACCTAAATGAAACATTGTACTCAATGTAAAGATTAAATGTGCAAAATATATGTAGGACAATAAGGAGTAAAATTTTGAACAAAGGGCAGGATTTTGAGCTTTACCTGGAAAGTCTGCATAAACTTGGCCTAAATGATCCTTCTATTTCATTCGTGGAAAAAAAAACAATAAAAGAAACACACCAAAAATAAACACACAACATTATAAAACTGAAAATAAACATACAAAATAAAATAATGAGAAAAGGATATCAATCTTTAGAATCATGTATAGCAACGGACTCTTCCTATATAGAGAAATTCTCAAAAAATGGTTTCAAATCGAGCTTTGGCTCTTGAACACTTGAAATCATGTGCGAATTTTTAGAATTATCGTTGAATTCAAATTCCAGCTCATCATATGAAGATGTAGCGATAAACTGATCATCAACAAGTTGCTCAATAAGATCTACTTCATGCAAATCATATTTATCTTCATGTTGCTTGCAAAAGTTAAAAACATTCATTTCCACAGTCATATTTCCAAAAGAGAGTTTTAAGATACCATTTCTACAATTTATCAACACATTTGAAGTAGTACGAAAGGGACGTCCTAGAATGACAGGTATTTGTGCATTTGAATTTAAAACATGGTGTGTGTCCAAATCTATAAAATCAACAGGATAATAGAATTTATCAATTTGAACTAGAACATCCTCTACAACCCCTCTTGGAAATTTTACTGAACGATCAGTAAGTTGAAGTGTTGTTGCTGTTGGTTTAAGCTGTCCCAAACCAAGTTACTCATACACAGAAAAAGGTAATAGATTAACACTAGCACCAAGATCAAGCAAAGCACGCTCTATCCTATTATTCCTAATCACACAAGAAATTGTTGGACAACCAGGATCTTTGAATTTAGGTGGAGTGTTTTGTTGAATGATTGAGCTCACATTCTCTATCAAAAATGCTTTCTGTTGAACATTAAGTTTCCTCTTGACAGTGCACAAGTCTTTTAAAAATTTTGCATATGACGAAACTTGTTTGATTGCATCCAATAATGGTATGTTAATTTTGACTTGTTTGAAAAGTTCAAAAATTTCAGAATTGTGGTTAAGTTTTGAAATTGGTTGCAATCGTTGAGGAAATGGAGCTGAAATTGGACATTTTTCAACAATAGGTTCAGAAATGATCTTTTCCTCACTTTTGGAAACATCATTTTCTTGCTTTGAAGACCCACTCGATTATAGTTCTTTTGAAGGGATGGTTTTGACAATAATTTTTCCACTACGAAGAGTCGTGATGGAGTTGGCATTTTCTTGTTGACTTTCAGAGGAACCTGAAACATTTACATTAAATTGCCCAGAAGGATTTGGTTGAGGTTGAGCAGGAAATTTGCCTTTCTCTTGAGAACACAAGGAAGAGTTCAATGAAGAAAGTATTTTC
>NW_019241004.1:0-1728 GCF_002742605.1 Olea europaea var. sylvestris | reverse complement strand
CTCCGAGGTGACGACGCTTCCCAACATGGTGGATGGTTCAGCTACGCTGAGGCTTCTCCCAATGGCATTCAGCCTCGCCAAAGAGAGGCAAGTGCATGTGCCTCGGAGTTCAAACGAGGTGGCCCAAAGATGGGAAGCTATCCTCTCCTCCGAGGTGACGACATAATGCGACACGTGAATTCATTCGTGGATAATTTTATTGAATCTTTTAAATGTTACATAAGCTGGGAAAGATCGTCCAGCGAGGTAGTGCATTCATTGATAATAGATTCGGAGGTGCTCAATGTTCCATGGACGGGGTTGTACCTTGTCATTCATGTCTTCAATCCAGTAGGTCCCGAGTCGGATCTCCTAGCTGATTTTATATGGACCTTCCCAGCTCGGGCCCAGGGAACTGGTGCCAGGTTCCTTCGAGGAGAGGAAAACTCTCCTAAGGGCCAGGTTATTGATTCGAAATGACCTCTTCTTCACCTTGAGTTGAAGTATTTCGTCATTTTTCTTTGATATGTGCCGAGCTTCAGCTGGGCGTCATCTCTCCTTTCTTCAATGAAGTCGAGGTCGCACCTGCGAAGCTCGTCATTTGTTATCTCACTGAAATGCAGACATCGTGGGGATGGAAGTTCGACCTCGACGGGGCTCATGGCCTCAGTCCCGTATGCCATAAGGTAAGGTGTTTCCCCTGTTGGGGGGTCCTTGCAGTGGTTTGGATTGCCCAAAGAACCTATGGGAGCTCATCCACCTAGGCCCCTTTTAATATATCGAGATTTGTTTTCAGGACGTACTTGATTGTCTTGTTCACAGCCTTAACCTAGCCATTTGCTTGCAGGTGATGAGGCGTGGAGAAGTGCTTCTTGATGCCAAGTTCTTCACATAAACTTTTGACCTTCTTGTTGTCGAATTGTCTACCATTGTCTGAGACGATCGAGTAGGGAATCCCGAACTGGCATATGATATTCTTCCATAAGAACTTGGAAGTGTTGGCTTCTGTAATTTTTGCCAGGGGCTCAGCTTAAACCCACTTCGTGAAGTAATCAATGGCGACAATTGCGAAACTTGCACCTCCTCTGCCTTTTGGTAGAGGACCTATGAAGTCCACACTCCACTTCGAGAAAGGCCAGGAGCTGGAGACCGCGGTCAAATCTTGCGATGGTTGTCTCTGGACAGGGGAGAATCGTTGGCATTTGTCACATTTTCGTACAAACTCGAGGGGCGTCCTTTTCAGTATCTTTTGTGCCAAAGATAGACCTCCAGAATGATTGCCACACACACCCTCATGGACTTCTCTTAAGATGTAGGTAGCCTCTTTTCCTCCGACGCATCGCAAGAGTGGAGAGGAGAAGCTCCTCTTATATAGTACATCATCAATGAGGAGGAAATAGGCTGATCTTCTCCTTAGCTTGTAGGCCTCATGCTTGTTGGTGGAAAGTACCTGATCCTTGAGGTATGCCACGATGGGCTGCATCTAGGTAGGAGTCCAAGTGACCGACATTACATTAGGGGCATCAGTTGACGGCATGAGGAGGTGCTCTATAGGGACTATTGAGAGTAGTTCGGAATCTTTGCTACTTGCAAGTTTGGAGAGTGCATCCGCATGTGCGTTTTTCGATGCGGGGGATCTGGATCAACTCAAACTTTTCAAAGGATGGGATGAGGTTCATCATCATTTTCAAGTAGGAGGCCATCGTTTTGTCCCTGACTGAGAAGTTGTCATTGACTTGGCTAACGACC
>NW_019241003.1:0-1728 GCF_002742605.1 Olea europaea var. sylvestris | reverse complement strand
CGCGATTTTTATTTCTGATCAAACTTCCAAATTTCAGCCAATTTCGACACTGTCTAGAAAAATGACGAAATTGCTCCCGACGCGATTTTTGTTTCCGATCAACCAGTTAAATTTTAGCCATATCCGACACAGTCGAGAAAAATGACGAAATTGCCCCCGGCGCGATTTTTATTTTAGATCAAATTGCCAGATTTCAGCCAATTCCGACACAGTCGAGAAAAATGAAGAAATTGCCACCTGCGCGATTTTAGTCTCCGATCAAACTGTCAAATTTGAGCCCATTCCGACATAGTCGAGAAAAATGAAGAAATTGCCCCCGGCGCGATTTTTGTTTCAGATCAAACTGCCAAATTTCAGCCAATTCCGACAGAGTCGAGAAAAATGACGAAATTACCCCCGGCGCGGTTTTTGTTTCCGATCAACAGGTCGCGAAAAAAGACGAAATTACACCCGACGCGATTTTCGTTCCCGATAATCCTGTCAAATATGAGCCCATTCCGACACAGTCGAGAAAAATGACGAAATTGCCCCCGACGCTATTTTTATTTTCGATCAAACTACCAAATTTCAGCCAATTCCGATACAGTCGAGAAAAATGACGAAATTACCCCCCGCGCGGTTCTTGTTTTCGATCAACCCGTCAAATTTTAGCCAATTCAGACACAGTCGCGAAAAATGATGAAATTACACACAGCGCGGTCTTTGTTCCCGATCAACCAGTCAAATTTGAGCCCATTCCGACACAGTCGAGAAAAATGATGAAATTGCCCCCGACGCGATTTTTATTTCAGATCAAGCTGCCAAATTTCAGCCAATTCCGACACAGTCGAGAAAAATGACGAAATAGCCACCGGCGCGATTTTTGTCTCCGATCGAACTGTCAAATTTGAGCCCATTCCGACACAGTCGAGAAAAATGACGAAATTGCCACCGGCGCGATTTTTGTTTCCGATCAAACTGTCAAATTTGAGCCCATTCCAACACAGTCTAGAAAAATGACGAAATTGCCCCAGCGCGATTTTTATTTCAGATGAAACTGCAAAATTTCAGCCAATTCCAACAGAGTCGAGAAAAATGACGAAATTGCCCCAGGCGCGGTTTTTGTTTTAGATCAAACTGTCAAATTTCACCCAATTCCGACAGAGTCTAGAAAAATGACGACATTGCCCCCGGCGCGGTTTTTGTTTCCGATCAAGAAGTCAAATTTTAGACAATTCTGACACAGTCGCGAAAAAAGACGAAATTACACCCGTCGCGGTTTTTGTTCCCGATCAACCTGTCAAATTTGAGCCCATTCCGACACAGTCGAGAAAAATGATGAAATTGCTCCCGGCGCGATTTTATTTCAGATCAAGCTGCCAAATTTTAGCCAATTCTGACACAGTCGAGAAAAATGACGAAATTGCCCTCGGCGCGGTTTTTGTTCCCGATCAACCTTTCAAATTTGAGCCCATTCCGACACAGTAGAGAAAAATGACGAAATTGCCGACGACGCGATTTTTATTTTTTATCGAACTGCCAAATTTCAGCCAATTCCGACACAGTCGAGAAAAATGACGAAATTGCCCCCGACGCGATATTTGTTTCCTATCGAACTGTCAAATTTGAGCCCATTCTGACACAGTCGAGAAAAATGATGAAATTGCCCGGCGCGATTTTTGTTTCAGATCAAACTGCCAAATTTCAGCCAATTCCGACACAGTCGAGAAAAATGACGAAATTGCCCCC
>NW_019241002.1:0-1728 GCF_002742605.1 Olea europaea var. sylvestris | reverse complement strand
GCGCCATACGGGTTTGACTCGGAATGGATGTGGGACACGAGTGTAGCTATAAAGGCACGACCTTTGCGAACCTGTCTTCAAGGTCTTCAGCTCCCAGAGATCCCAGTGCAGGCACCTTCGTCAAGGTTTTCTGCTGCCTGCCCGCACTGGCCCTAAAGTAGCTCTGCCTCTGAATGTGTGGTCAAAAAGTAAGAAAATGATTTTAGAAAAAAAAAACTTTCTAGAAAATGAGCCAATGAGGATCAAACAGGGGGCTAAATCCATCCATCTCCATGTGAATTATAAATGAGCATTGTGATCCATTATGAAAAATGACAATTGGGCTGAGCCATACCCAAATAGCCAAATTAAATTTATGCGCTTATCTCTAAATATGGGTGTGAAAAACAATAGTAGACGGACTCGCAACTATTGGAGACCACCTTAATGCAAAATTGACATTAATGACCCCAAAAAAGGGTTAATTTATGACGTGTACTTCTTTTGTATAATTCTAACGTAACACTATTATTTTATTTTATTTTGGAAGTAATATATATATATTTTCCCAATCTGATCATTGAGCTAATTTCTGTTAAATCTTTTCAAGGAAATATCCGACATTGAAGACCCTTCACCGACTTGGTGCCACGTCAAATTGCCGTATGTTACGTTGACCATCCCTTCAAAAAAAAAAAGAAAAAAAAAAAGATTTAATCACGTGATCAAATCAGAACAAAATGTAAAATTAATTTCAATAACCATTTTAGAATAAATAGAGTTCATTGACTACACGAAAATGTTCAATAAATTGAGCATCTAACAACGACGCTTATAACCTCTTATATTTGTTTTGCAAATACAAATAAAATCTAGATTACGTGAAAAAAAAATAATAATAAAAAATTGAATCTTTTAAAAATTTTATTTTTTTATTTTTTATTTTTTTTTACTTGACAATGAGTCCTTGTTTGAGCCCCATTCTTTACAAAAAAAATATATTCTTAAACAGTATTTTGACATTATTTCAACTACATATTTTTCAATAAAATAATATCGCACGCAAATCCAAAATTTTTACTTATTTTTTAATCACACATTTCTCATCAATACACTATTCAAAAATTCATTTTCTCCCCAAAAATGAGGCTCAAACGAATCATCTGTAATTTAATGCTTGGTTTGCAAAAGAACAGAAAAAGGAGAGAAAATGTCACTTAGTTGACAATGATAGATAACTATTTTTTTGGTAAGTCTGCTTCAATTAAATAAAAATCAAATATATACTACAGCTTTTTATTTTTAGTCTTTTAAAATTATTATGTACCAAAAATCACACACCCTTTATATTTATTTTTATCATTATTTATTTGACCATGGTCTATTAGAACTAAGATTTAAAATTGAAAAATGGACATAGGTACTGGGAATGAGTTGAATCTACTCAACGACATTTGAGTTGTACAAAATCGAAAACATAAATAAGTTTGAGAAATGTAATGTTACGTGACGATACAGTCGAAAAAAATAATTCCATACTCAATGTAAATTAAGAATGAAAAAGGTTATGAATGAAATTGCTATGGATAGTAGTCGAATTATAGAGGTTTTAGTACCCGATGCCAAGAAGGAAAAAAAAGAAAAAGAAAAAGTTGTATCACATTCCAAAGTTGTTTTCTAATTTCATTCTTGTAAAAAGGAGCTTTTTGTTTTTGCCTACTAACCCCCCAACCACCACGCAAAAAAAAA
>NW_019241001.1:0-1728 GCF_002742605.1 Olea europaea var. sylvestris | reverse complement strand
TTGGATTGAACACACAACTTCCTCGTGACGTACGAGGGATTTTAGCCATTTTTCGAAAGAATGAGAACTTGCATATTTAGAACACTTGAAGAGTCGGCGGACGAAGAATTGAGCGTAACTTTTGCACACGGTGTCCGTTTTGGACCCACAAGAACTATTTGGAAATGTAGCGGCGGTTTTGGATTAAACTCACCACTTCATCGTGACGTATGAGGGATTTCGGTCATTTTTCAAAAGAATGAACACTTGCATATTTAGAGCGCTTGGAGAGCCGACGGACGAAGAATTGAGCGTAACTTTTGCACACGGTGTCCGTTTTGGGCCCATAAGTACTTTTTGGAAATGTAGCGACCATTTAGGATTGAACTCACCACTTCATTGTGACGTACGAGGGATTTTGGCCTTTTTTCGAAAGAATGGGTGCTTGCATATTTAGAACGCTTGAAGAGTCGGTGGACGAAGAATTGAGCGTAGCTTTTGCACACGGTGTCCGTTTTGGGCCCATAAGAACTTTTTAGAAATGTAGCAACCGTTTTGGATTGACCTCACCACTTCGTCATGACATATGAGGGATTTTGGCCATTTTTCAAAAGAATGAGCACTGGCATATTTAGCACGCTTGGAGAGTTGGCGGACGAAGAATTGAGCGTAACTTTTGCACACGGTGTTCGTTTTGGGCCCATAAGTACTTTTTGGAAATGTAGCGACCGTTTTGGATTGAACACACAACTTCATCGTGACGTACGAGGGATTTTAGCCATTTTTCGAAAGAATGAGCACTTACATATTTGGAACGCTTGGAGAGTCGACGGACGAAGAATTGAGCGTAACTTTTGCACACGTTGTCCGTTTTGGGCCCATAAGAACTGTTTGGGAATGTAGCGACCGTTTTCGATTAAACTCACCACTTCATCGTGACGTATGAGGGATTTCAGACATTTTTCGAAAGAACGAAAACTGGCATATTTAGAACGCTTGGAGAGTCGGCGGACGAAGAATTGAGCGTAACTTTTGCACACGGTATCCGTTTTGGGTAGGGTTAGGCATGGGTTGGGTTGGGTCAATTTTCGCCCCAACCCTAACCCAACCCAACATGATCGGTTTGGTCGAAATTTAACCCAACCCAACCCGTGTAAAGTTTGAAACCCAACCCAACCCAACCCAATCAAGTATCGATCGGGTTGGGTTGGGTTGGTCGGTTTAGGACAACTTGTTAATAACGATTAAAGTTATTCATTTTTGGGTGTAAAGCATCACTAATATTGTCCCAGAGCCTAAAAATTTACAAAACTAATTACCACAGCATAGATAAAATTGAACTGAGACACTAAAGATCTCACACCCCCAAATTAATATTGATATCTATACACAACCTAGACATAGAATTTTACATATATATTTTTTTTTTCTTCTAGTTTGTTAACTTCTAATCACCTGTGACATGATCATATAATATATCGAAACCCAAAATCATATCGCCATAATCCAACATATATATTCAGAGCTTATAAACATGTCTACATGCCATTTCAAAAGTACACTATATAGGATTCCAAAATGTAACCCAACAGATGGTAGCCTGCAAAATAACCCTACAGGTCGTCATCCATGTACATCAAACTCTGGAATCCTGTAGGAGCTCCATAGCTAGCCATGCTCTCTATGTAGTTCCGTGTTCACCTACAATGCAAGAACTACATAAGCTAATGCTCAGTAAGCAAAATCATG
>NW_019241000.1:104830-107242 GCF_002742605.1 Olea europaea var. sylvestris | reverse complement strand
AAAAGTGGGATTTCTAAGGTACATCAAGGCTCATATAGCTTCATGCACAACAAAAGTTTTTCAGCAATTAATGTGTAAAAATTATTTTTAAAAATAATTCCTATCTAACGAGAAAGAGTCAAAACAAAAATAAAGAAACTACTAAGACAATGACTCCATAACGTAGGGAAAAACATGCTTGTATTGTCAGGAGAGAGATTATTATTATTTTTTCCCCCCAAAAAGACTCAAAAATTGCGTGGGGGCATTATTATAAAAAGTCTTATTAATTTGAATTCCTCGTATTCTCAATGTGGGAGGCAATCTTTTCGATACTACTTTCTCGACCATCCAATTCGGTGGCCGGGACTTCCTATTATCTTCTCTTTCAAACCGATCGACTCAAGACTCGGTGTTCATAGATCGGATCGAAGATCTTCTCCGTCTTCCTCTCTCTTCTCCGGTCCAACCACGTTCCTTCCACCGCCAAACACTTCTCTCATCAAGTTAATTGGTTGTTTGGTGGTGGTTAATTGGTTATTTGGTGGTGGTTAATTAGGTTAATTGGTTTGTTGGTTTTGGGTTGATCGTTGGTGTTTGGATGACGGTTTTGTTGGTGGTTGTGGTGGTAGCGATGATCTTGTCTGGTGATGGTCACAGATTGATTGGTTGTTGTTGGCGGTTGTGCTAGTGGTGTTTGTTGGTTTTGGGATGGTGGGAAAGTGTGTGGCTGTGGTCGGGGCTGTTGCGTAGGGTGATGGTGTGGCGATGATGTGTTGATTTTGTTTGAGACAGTGTTGTTGCTGTAGGATGATGATGGAGGTGGTTCCGACAGTGACAGTGGTGTTGGTGATGTTGGAAGAGTGGTTGTTTGGTGATGGTCACAGATTAATTGATTGATTGTGATCACTAAATTGGTTAATATGTGACCAATAAGAAAAATAAATTATGACCAAAATATAATGTGATCTAAAAAATTTATAATTTGTGACTATTTAATAAGTTGTGACCTAGAATATTTGTGATCTGTGACCTATAAATAAATTGTGATATATAAATTTTTGATTTGCGACCGACGAACAAATTTGTGACCTATAAAAGTTTTGAATTGTAACTGTAAAATAATTTGTGATATTAAAAATTTTGATTTGTGATCGAAAAATAATATGTGACTAATTAAATTGTGAATATGTGATCAAATTGTATAGATTCGCGACCTTAATATATTTAATTAATAAAATATATAATTAATTAATTAAATTATAAATAAAATTTAATGAATATCTGATTTTTGAAATTTGAAACTTATATTCTTACTTTTGAAATGGATAATAGATATCATCTTAGTTATGAAATTTTCCCTATATATAATCATAAAGAATTCCACTTATCCAACCCTATAAGTACCATAGAAAAAAATAATATATAGTAAAATTTTTACCTCACCCTCTAATTTTTACTCGAACAATACAAAAGGAAATCAGAGTGCTAAAATTACAATTCTTTCCCCCCTAAAAAGTCAAGTGAATATATAGAAAATACTTGGCACGCACGAAACAAACTTTGTACAATTTTGGCCGACTCGTCTTCCTTTCAATTTATGATGCCGACGACTTCAACTAAAATAGACAAGACCCATTAACGTCGGAAGTTGTTAATATATAAGATTTTCACCTATTTGCAATTGAAGTCCTATTAAATTAGATTTTTGATGCAACAGGACATGCACTGATAAGAGAGAAGCAATAAAATCATCATATATCACTCTAGATCATAATCGGAACCATAATACATACATAATAATAAGGAAATCATCACTTACTGAAACATAAAAATTGCAAAAATTCAAAGGAGATAAAACGAATCGAATATTTAATTGCAAATTTAAGAGGTCAAATCGTAGTTACAATTAATGAATTTTTGAATTCCCTTCATGTTTATGACAATCAATTAAGGAACAACAAAACTGCTACACTGCTAGAAGAATGGGTGACCAACCCTCACAGCAAGGGGAGGGCCCACCTTTTTTGGAGAATTTTTTTATGAGGGTCCCACGACAATGTGTCTATTTGTCAGCCTCTATGTCAAAAATCTTCTTGCAGTTTAGCTTTATTGAAGGAACAATTATACTTACAAGAAGGTGTCGTGATTTGGAGAATTTGAATCAAGATGAAGGTTGTTGAAATTGACTAAAATAAAAAAAAAATAGTCGAAGGGTCTTAAAATAATTATAATAAAGAAGAAGGACATGCATTAAATAAGTAATTAAATTTTGGGTGAACCGTCGTGCTAGCCAGGGCCAAGGCCAAGGCCACCAAGAAGTGGCCTTGGACCTTAGGGTATAATGGGGGTCTCAAAAAAATTTTGAAAGCCCAAAAAATAATTATTATGGAATTTCCTCAATTTTCTTACATTAGATATTTCAAGATTTTG
>NW_019241000.1:20786-104800 GCF_002742605.1 Olea europaea var. sylvestris | reverse complement strand
AAGCCCCCCCCCCCCCCCCCCCCCCACCAATAATGTCTTTCAATTTATTGATGCTTTGAATTTTTATTTTTAAATATAAGATATTTTTATAATGAGTAGTAGACACCATCTCCATGCTTCATTGATTTTCAAAAAAAAAAATCCTTATATTATATTTCTTGAAAACGAAAATTGATTCTCGTACAAATCAAATGATGAGTGAGTACCAAACGTATAATATTTCTTATCATGAGAAATTGTTTTATTCGGACATATTTGATGCCAATATGTTTGTAAAAAAAATTATGTATAGAGGTCTCGTGATAATTTATTGTCTAGGGCCTAAAAATTTTCAAGACCTGTCCTCGTGCTAGCTGAACGCTTTGTAAATTAGAAACTAGTGTTTGACGCTAGATGAAGAAATTGGCGAAATAAAATCAGAGATATAAAGTCAGAGAAAGAAGAAAAATGTTGTTGCCGCCATATTTAACAAAAAATAGCGTTTGTATATTTAACAAATAAAATCGGTAAATAAGTAAAAAGATGATCCATCCCTAATATAAACAAGTAATATATAGAGAAAATTCCCGATCCGAACTGATCCGACTGAATTGAATTGAACCGAACCGAACGGTTCTTCTTAAGTTAAATATTCAAACGGGTATCTGAATCTAGAACAGACGAATTTGGTTCGGTTCTAGATCAAAACTCGAAGAAACAAATAAAAAACAAATCTCCATAATTTTTTAATTAAGTTTTTTTAAATAAGCAAAATTGTTTTATTTTTTCTAAATAAATTTGTTAATTAGTTAATTTAGTTCAAACAAAAAAATATGATTTTCCTATTTCAAATTTTTAGTTCAAAGCCAACTCAATTAGTTTTATCTGAATCTGTTCTTATACCGTATTGTCGTTTCTACCATTCTGAAGAAATCGAACTGAAGCTCAACAACGCTTCTCTTAATTATTTTGAACTCGCTAACTTCCTCTTCCTGTGATTTTAACAATCAAATTTATGAAGAGCTTAACAAAGAGAAACGCAAAAAACATATAAGATTGGACTACGCTTTCTTGTAAGAACTAAGATTAAATATATCATTAGTTGAATTAAAGTAACTTTGTAAATTTTAAAAATTTTAATTATAATACGAAACCTGGTAAACAAATGGAATTGAACTTGAACGGTTCCATAATTAAATTTGGACATAATTGTTCCACTTACTAAATACCCGAAAATTTAGGGTAGGTTTGGTTCTCGTTCGAAATGAACTGAACCGGACGATATCCAACTCTAAATATATTTAACGAAAAAAAGGTTTTTATTATGAAATTTTGGAAGTTAATTAAATTATTATTTTCCTATAAGCAATGACGGTTTCACATTTCTCTTTATGACTCATGTTTGAGCTTTCCGCTTAGTGATGAATATTTGATTATTTGAACGGATTTGTTCTATTGTGTTTACTTTGTTTTGGATTATACTTTTATTTGGAATTACTATTTTGGCTATGTTTGAATCACATTCTTTCAATATATATATATATATATTCTTATACAGTAATTTAATATTATTTCAACCATATTGTTCAATAAAATAATATTACGAGTAAATCCAAAATTTTTCTCATTTTTTAACTACACATTCTCCATCAATCTACTATTCTAAAATATATTCCTTCATAAAAATGCGGCTCAAACATGCACTTTATCCTTTCTAAAATTTTTAAAAATGTGGTCGAAACAAATTGTTTTGGTAAACTAATGGCGGACTGGAAGGTTTCCGCTCATTTGAACTCCAATTGTCTTCACTTGAAAGGTTTGGACCATGGATGCAACAAATGAAAGATTTAGATAAAACTTGCAAAGAATTGAAAGATTTGGGGGCACAGCTACAATTATTCGTTGTTCAAATGTGTTCGAAGAATCTGGAAGTTTATTGAAGGAATTAAAAAACAAGACACAACAAGTTGTTTCTCCTTTTGGGGTTTGAGTCCTTCAGGTTTGGCGCGCGAGGGTTAAGGAGAAGAAAGGGAATTTCTTGTATTTTATGTTTTCATTTTGGCTAAAAAAGGGGGCCCACAAAGACTTTTTCCCTGGCAGACTAAGATATCCGTATTTTTCATTTTAAATATTTTAAAAATCCACGAAAAATGAGGAAATTTTCTTAAGACGATGAATCTGTAATGAAGGGACAATATGTTTTTAAGAAGTAACCTCCGATTCTCACCACGATCGCCACGTGTTGCCAATTTTTTTTTTTGGCGACCCACAAAGGCTTTAATTTAAGGAAAATTCTATTTGTACATAATTATTGCATATAATGATGTCCATAATGTCATGTGACAATCATTCGATTGTTGATTTGCAAGTGTGAGATTTGAATTGAAAGTTAGATTTAGCGTCACGTGTAATTATGGATATCATTATGTAGATAATTATGTACATGTAGTACTTCCCTTAATTTAATATTGCCCAATTTATTTTTTTTGATATAGTGGAGTCTATAAATACCTCTTCCATTTAACTCGAACACAATCTTAATCCAGAACAGGATGTCATGCCTAATTGACGTCACTCTCTCTTTTCCAATTCTGACCAACATTCTCAAATCTACATGTTGACACACTAAAAGTGCAGCCCAAATCGAATAGCTCAAGGAATGAAGTCCAATTGGGGAATTCCCAAATCAAATAACCCAAATAATGAAGCCCAACTGGGCAATTCAGGATAAAGGCCCAGATATGATTATTAATGAATGCAGTGGAAGCCCACGAACACGGTAACATCATCGCCCAAACTTATAAGATGCCTAAGATCTGAGCGAATGAAGTGCCTTACAGTCGCCAAGAGCTATGACACTGTTCTCGCCCAAACCTTCGAATCGCCCAGGATCTTAGCAAACATAAGATGTTAGGGTTATCCAGAAATGCAGTTATTGAAGCAGTTATTGAGTAACCTTATCACGTTTCACGATTCAAGGAGTTCAGTTGAAAACGGTTGAACGACAAAGAATAGTGGCAGCAGTTAGAGACGGCAGTTCCACGACAAGTTAGCCACATAAAAAAAGTGGGTAGTTATAAAGCAATCAAGCAGTTTCTAAGTGGTTGATCATGAAGAAATCATCAAGGGAATATAAAAGGAAGAGAATACATAGAGCACAAGGATCCCGAATCAAACACTCTCAAACAGAGAATATGAAATTTCAATTTCTTAGTTTAGACTTAAACATTTCTTTTCAGTACTCGTGTGCTTGCGCCCCTTGGAGGCATTCTGTTTAGTTCCAATTGTAAAGTCATCGCCAAAAACATCCCTTTTTGGGACTTTGTCTCAAGAGGTTTGTTCCTTACACAATCGTCTGATCCCTTTTTAATTGTTAGCGACTACCCGCGCGAAACAATTTGGCACGCCCAGTGGGACCTTGGTGTTTGGTGTTGAAGATACAAAATGTGAAACAATATGCCTCAAAAATCTGATAAGGAAGCAAGTCAGGGAGGAGTCCAGTCTGTGATCGAGCGATATGAGGAGTAGCATAGCTCTCCACGAACAGATGGACAGAATCAGAGCAGTCATAGTCGTTACGAACCAATGACAGAGTTGAGTCCTCAAACTATGCGTGCATTACTTGGAGAACTCACACATGATGTCCTTGAATAGGTAAATCTACGAAATATTCAAAATATGGAAAGATTTACCCAGAATGGGAATGCACATTATGACAACATAGCCAAGCAACTGAATACTTTGAATGCAATAATGAATAAGTTAGTAGGCCAAATTTGTCAGCCAGTTGTACCTCTTGCAAATCACTTCCAAACTAGGACAATTGTGGGACATAATCCCCCAGTCCTAAGTCCAAATCAGGGGTAGAACCACCTTTTGGTCCCTCTACTTCAAACCAGGAAATGGTGTAATGCCAAATCAGAATAATGGCAATGATACATCTAACTTGGGGGGTAACCTAAACGTAAGAGACAATGTCCTAAATAATTGACAGAATGCCCCACGTGTTAATGATGAAATAAATATACAGGCTAATGGTAACAATGACCCAAATCATGGCAACTTTGTTGCCAACCAAGGACCAAATATCAGGACTAAACGAGTTGCGCTTCTCAGTGGAATATGCACGTAATACGGCATATATGGTGGATTTGACTGATAACACATGCACTTGTAGAAAATTTTAGTTGTAGACTTTTTCATGTGAGCATGCAGTCGTGGTTGCTATGTACCGAGGATTTGCAACTAGAATATTGTGCTTTCATTATTACACGACTGATTATTGGGGAGCTTCATACGCTGAGACAATATTTCATCTACCGAACGAAACTGAGTAGGAAGTCCCCGACCATATTCGCCCACTCAATACATTGTTGTCATCTCTTATTGAATCGCGTGGTCTTGGACGTCAAAGTACGTCTAGAATACCATCTACTGAAAAATTTCCTCGATCGTGTAGGTGCAGTCGATGCAAATCAGTAGGACACACTAGCCAATATTGTGCAAGTCACGTTCCTCTCTAAATAACAGTTAGATCATTTGGTAATATTGTCTATCTGAAATAAACAGTGTTTGCATTTATTCTATGATATTTTAAATGATGTCGTAATTTAATAATCAATTACAGTGTTTACAAAATTTCGTAACTACAAAAAATCAATATTTACAATTATTTCGTAATTACAAAAAATTACAACTAATAATTACACTAAATCAATGGATCACCATTAAAATAGAATAAGTCGCACGCTAACTTATTCCGACAACTTTGTATTCAGGATTGGTTGATTTCATCAACCTTATATGTTATACTCAAAAATTTGATATACTTTATTGCAAAAATGGCACAATCACCCCTACAAATGAATAATAATGAGTTAGATCATTACCGTGCAACAAAAAAACTAAGTATTAAATTTTAAAAATTTTAGAACCACTTACGATATTGTTTGTCTCGTCGTCGTCGTGTCCTGCACGATGGCTGATCTGTCATTCACGGTCAATCCCGCTTGTCTAGCCATCATAGGGAAAAAAGAGCAATGGACTTCAGATTTTACTCGAGCCGACCCTATGTCAGACATGAATGATGAGGGTTGTACACATATATAGTAGACTCAGCGAATACAATCTTCAAGGCTATGTAGTGATTATTCACGATCACTGGTATGTACATATGTGTACAACCCTCCCATGACTTCCCTCAACACGTGGTCACATCCCTATGGTCCATTCGAGCATGTTGTCGGGCACCGCATACTCTTTGCCGACATGTTGGAGCGATTGGTACTCAATATCAACGCTTCGTCCGAATTCCAAATTCAGTATGACTCGACCACAACTCAACGCTGCTTGTTGAAATTAACGGATTTTCTCACTTTAGTGATGAAGGGATAACATGATATATATTTCAATGATCATTAAAATGCATTTTGAAGTTCAATTATAAATTTGTAATATTTGATGGAATTACCATCGAACAGTTGGCAATACTTTATTAGGACCATACTAAACTAACACAAAAATGTTGTTTGTACAGCATTTTTGTTTACATCAATTTTTACACTTTCTCACAAAATAACCGTGGACCTCATTCATTTGCATATGTGTGTGATGTAAAAAATGCGTGAAAAGTGATGTCCTTGTAAAATAGTTGAAACTAACAACGAGGCTACCGGCCCAGAAACCAAAAAGAATGGTGAATAATTTTTTATTCAATCGAAACCCACAACATAGAGACGGCCATCCTTTCCAGAAAATATTTTCGGTGACTGTAGCATTTTCCTACTTAACCCAATAAAAATGCTTCCCACCCTAAACGGCTAAACCCCTGCTGTCAGTCTTTCTCTGTCCATCTTCTTCTTCTCTTCCGAAATAGAGTAAGATGGAGACACAAAAGCAAGAAGAGGAGGAGCAACTGGTAACTCGATGGGAAGTATCGGCTGAAAAGGGGGGCAAAATTGACTACGACAAGCTTATTGACAAGTTTGGCTGCCAACGCCTCGATCAATCGCTGGTCGCCGTGTTGCGCGCCTCACCGGCCGTTCGCCCCACGTGTTCCTTCGAAGAGGGGTGTTTTTTGCGCACAGAGATTTCGGTGATATTCTGGATGCGTATGAGAAGGGACAGAAGTTTTATTTGTACACTGGCCGTGGTCCATCCTCCGAGGCCTTGCATTTGGGTCACCTTGTGCCGTTCATGTTCACCAAGTAATTGAAATTTTTTGAATATATGTTTTGTTTTCTGTTTGAATTGAGTTTATTGTGTGTTTAACTGGGAGTCTGATTGAATTTGAATAAGATGCAGTTCATAAAGCTTTATGTACAATGTTCTTTTAAATTGTTACTTTTGAATACACTTCTTCGCCCCCTCCTACCTCGGATTTTCACTCAATCATTTTAGCGTGGTGGGGAAAGAATGGCTTATTTTCGGGTGATCTTACAAGGGACTGCTTTTTTTGAGAATATGCTACAGGGGACCCCTCTATAAAATAAAATAAAATAAAATAAAATAATAATAATAATAATAATAATTTCAACGCAGACTCTCTCTCTCTCTCTCTCTCTCTCTCTCTCATGAGGATACTGAGGTTTCTTAATTAATTTAATACAAAGCAGAAAAAACAATTCTTTTTTTTTAATTCATTTTTATCTTGGTAGTAAGCCCTTGAATGTGGACCTATTCCTTCACAACTATTCTGTAACCTGTTATTTAATAACCACCTCATCTGTCCATTATTCTAAGTGGATCATGGCTCAAGTTTCTTGTTGAACCTATTTGCTTTGAATTTTTGCCATCATAAATGTTTGCATCTTGAAATGCCTATGGTATGATGACTGTATGGGATTTTCACTTGTCTAATTGGCCATATGGTAAACTTGCCATTCTCTGACTGAATTCACACTGTTGGTTATTATGTATATATATCCCATCATCTTGTTTTGAATTTTTTACTTTTGTTGTATCATTGAACTACCCATGCTTTTTGGTTGAGATTTGGCAATTATTTCCCTCCCTGTAACAATTATTCCACTAATCATATTTTAAATGGTAACCAAACTCAGTGAAACCTAAAAGGCTCGTATGAATGTTTTTGTTGCATTCATTATTTAGTTAGTGTTATCGCATTAGATTATGGGTGTTTCCTTTATTAGTAGCTACTAAACGCTTACATACTTTCAGGCTGCTCCATCCTTTCCAAGTTCATTTCCACATCTCTTCTCTGGAAAAGATGATCTTCACTGCTTGATTCCTTGTGCGATCGACCAGGTTTAGTTTCTGTCCTGTTCAGTTTTTTTATTTTTTTAACTAGGTTCTGATTATAACATTAAATGAAATTGCTAGCAGATTCTTAATCAAATTTTAAAAATGTGATGGTGTTATTACTGGTAACTCCATCAGTTGATCATCACAGATGAAGGATATTTGAATATATCTTACATCATCTTGATCTATGGTTGCATATTTGTAAACGTGACAGCTGCACTGTACTACAAATGATAGGACATTTAAGTGCTGTGGTATAATGAACTTCGTTCTGTATTATCCTTCTGTGCTGTTTGCTTATGACAATTTTCCTTGAATGCTAAACATTTTCCATGAAGAAGGCTGCCTCAGGTCCTGATAGTAAAGTTGCTTTAGTAGTTCACATAGCTCTACAATCTCCAAGTAACTAAATGTAATTCACATTTCATTTTGTAGTTGATATCTTCTAGATTCTTGTCTTTTTGAAGTAACTAATCTACTAAAAAGTGTGTTGAGTTTTGGTCTTTGGTATGATTTGTTTTTGGAGAAACACCTGCAGGCATCCTCTATCTATTTTATTTATAAGGAACTGTTTGGAATTAATTAATAAATAATTTTTGATGTCTAATTCTTGATATGTCTTAATATAAGATATATGGAATGCTAAAAGTCAGACGTTACCGTAGGTCAAGTCAATGTAGAAGTTTATTGGTAATATTTGAAAATGTATTTTCATGATTCATTTCTTGACGCTGTTAAATTTGGACGCTAACTTTTAGGCTGTGGAGACAAGTCTTTAATTAATCCCTTTTACCGTTCTTAATAAACAAAGTCCACTTATGCTTGAAAAGAGGCACAGAAGCATGATTCTTCAGAAGTATTATATATGGGCATGATATCCTAGATCTGTTGTTCTTTTTTGACATTAATTTTTTTTATTTTTCAGGATCCTTACTTCCGAATGACGCGTGATGTTGCTCCTAGAATAGGTTACCACAAGCCTGCTCTGATCGAGTCATCATTCTTCCCAGCACTTCAGGTTTCTTTATGTTTTCTTATTAATGCGCACTCTCATACCTTGGACATAAATTGTTATAGTTCTGCATGGTTAGCCGATGCTTGATGTAATGCTCCGAAAATTTTATTTTATTTATGATTAATCATTATTGTCTTGGCTTCGGGGAGGGGATTACGTGTCTTAGTTCAAGTATAAGGTTTGGGGAATTTAATTGTCTTGACTTCCACCTCATTTGATAGATCATGCACATGTATTTTAAGGGAGCAAAACTTGCCTTAGTGCTAGAATTTCATTCAACCTCCCATAATAAACATTACAGTTAATCAATAATTATAGAATATTTTGGGGATCATTACCTAGAAATATCAATTTAATTTGCATATGCATGTGACTTGTAATATTTTTACATTTACGACTGGGTAGTTTGTAATTAACAATGCCCTTAAATATCTTCTTTCATATTAAGTAAATTTCTCACAAATTGCTAGACAAATGGTAAGGCACGATTTGGGCCTCTGACAAATATTCTACATCCCCATCAAAGTTAATTATTTTGGGTATATAGTCCAATTAAGCTTATAATATATTATATAATTATTTATTTCATTTTTATATGATGTTATGTTATTATATGATAACCAGTCATTTTATGTAAATTGATGCAAACTTGATTATTCTTATATTAAATAGATTCTAATTAATTTAACTTGATTGATATCCAAACAAGGAGTTTTTTTTATTGGACTGATTAACGGAACTAATTGACGAGATTCTGTTGGTTAGGTTGTATCTGTTATTTATTTGATATAATTATTTTTTCCGTGAATAATTATATTTTTACAGTTAAACGTATCTTGGACGAACGATCGACGTGCCTATTAATTTAATTACGATACGTTTATAACTTTATTATAGTAGTTATATTTATATGTTATTACGTGCTCACGATTCGTCTCGCTTTAGGATTCAACTTAGAAATCATATTAAAATATTGTCTCTTCTCAATACGTGTATTTTGTATCATTTAATGTAAAAATAGCATGTGGAGAACATTATAATCTTGTAATTGGTAAATACTAATTTAAAGTGTTAATCAAGCGAGGTAAATTTGGATGTTAAAAATTAATTAGCATAAATTGTGCCTAATTATCTATAATCATTAGGTCGAAAATGAAGACTTCTTAACTAGATTGACCACTGTCTTTTAAATGATTTAATAGTATAAAATGGGGCCTTGCTAAGTGATTAGCATCAATTATACTTATGAGACGTCATCAGTTTAAAATAATGTTTTCCTATGCATATTTACTTTTGCATTGCATTTCACTCACTTTGATCAGCTACACGTTAACATCCTCACAGTATCCAAAATCTTGATTTTTGCTTTGCAATCATCAATCAACTCATGATTTATCATAAAATATATTTTCGATAATTTTCTCGGCATATAGACTCGACAACGACGAAAGGTTTTGGGAATGTGAATTTCCTACTTCCAACAATTTTATTGTCAAAAGAGGTAGGATACTTTTGTGTGCAAGTGAATGTCATTTCAATATAATGATTTTTATGCGTGATTTATTTCATGAAATGCTTATTGACCTGCGGATCCAATGAAATGAAATGAAATGTTTGACCTGCGGGTCTCAAAGAAATGAAATGAAATGTGAGATCGCTTTCGGGTCTCCTCAAATGTACTAGAGCTTTCGACTGATCACCGATTGCTCTTGATGAAATGATGGTATGAAATGTTATGAATTTACGTTTTAAAAGTTATCATATTGTTCGGACGCACGTATCCTACTGAGTGTAATTACTTACTCCTTTAATTTCAACATTTCAGATCAGTAGGGTCGACGTGGAGGTGGCTGAGCGATGCGCGGGTTGCCAAGTAAAGAAATTGTTTTTCAAGAAATCTTTCAAAAACAATTTCGTTAGGCTATTTTGTGTCTCTCTTCAACGGCCTTTAAATTTACTAGTTGGTTGTCTATAAAAACATGTTATTTGATTTATTTGGTGATTGCGTATATTTCCATGATTTAAATTTAATTTATGAATGTTCTAGTATCTTGTTTATTTAAGAATTTTATTCTTACTGTTTGGTATTTAAAATAAATAAAAGTAAGTTTTTGGTAACGGCCCATACCTATTTTATAATTAAAATTTGGGGCGTTACACAGGGGCGAATGCAGGATCCAAATCCAGCTAGGGCGGCGGTTAACCGTTGATCGTAATAGTCCGATCGTCTATTAAAATTTGATTAAATTTTTTCAATTATTCTAATTTCCTAAATATAAATACCCAAATCAATAATCATAACTCATGTCTCGGATAGATTACTTACATAAATCACTATCACAAATTCACATTTCTCCATAATAACTCACAAGTCACAAAACATAAATCACAAGTCATAACTCATTATTTATAAGACCAATAAGGAATAACAATTAACTCAATTTACAGACAAGAGATAACAGCATTCATTATTATTTATTCAACAAATCAATGAGAAATAGCCAAAAAAATAAAACAAAAACAATACCCAAAAAAAAAGCAATAAAATAGAACATAAAGCACTCACCAGTCACTAGGCGAAGCTGAATTTTGTTCGCCTAATCGGCAATCACCCTTGCAGTCGATTAATTGATTTGGTGGAGTTTGCTGTTTGGAATTGGACCATTCTTCATTTGGGGACTGCTAGTACCCAACTCGAATTGTGGGGTAACAATTCATTGTCAATTTGTAAGCAAAATTGGGCCTATTTTTTTAAACAAAAAAGGCCCAAATAACAGGGATGGATGGATCATTGTAATTTACAGCCAGCAGCCCAACGTGAAACCCCCCCCCAAGAAAAAAAGAAACTATTCGGAGTTCTCATCTCTTTCCCTCATCTTTCTGGCTGCCTGCAAATTCACTGTTCCTACCCGGCGGCTCCAGGCGTCCCTCAACACTCCGGCGGAGCCAGCACGCGCGGCCGCGCCCCCTCGCCGGGTGCTGGCTCCGCGCCTGGCGTTACACTTGATCCCCATTTTTGGGGAAAAAATGCATTTTGGAATAGCGATTTTTCTGAGAATGTGTGGTCGAAAATGAATTTTGAAAAAAATGAGTTTTTGAAAATTGGAACCCAAACAGGGGCTTAATTTACTGCTGAAAATGGTCACCTTTGTTTTCTTTGAGTTAACTTTTTGCTATTTTGGGTGAAGCTTCTACTATTTACCTTTTTTGTGGTTTCTAAATTGGTTTCACAGATGGCACTTTTCAAAGGCAAGGATTAATTAACCACCTTTTAACCCCTCTTATGATCATTCATTTTGTCTTCACTTGTGATTGTTGGTCAGTATATTGTTTGACACCCTATAAATGAAATGAGTATGAATGGAGAAGGGAATTTTTGGATAAGATTTCTTAATATTTTAGATGATAGAACTTGTCTTTTTGACAATCATGCAGTCTATATTTATTAAAAGGTTTTTGTTTCTCCAATTCACTCTGCAACATAGTCAATTATTTCTTTTCTGTAAATTATCCTTTGAACTGTATTATATTTCTGCAGGGAGAAACAGGGAAAATGTCTGCCAGCGACTCAAATTCTGCTATATATGTTACTGATTCTGGGAATGATATAAAGAACAAGGTTTTTCTTTTCTCTTTAAACCAAGTTCTTCTTAAATGTCGTAAATATCTTTCATATACTACTCATAGTAACTGTATTTGAATACTAAATTTTTATCCTTGTTCTCCTGATAGAAGGGCAGACATGATGCATAAATCTTCTGCACAACTCGTAGCTCTAAATGATAATCTGTGATTTGGGAGGAAACATTTCCAAGAAATTGAACGTTTACATGATTTAGTCTTCCTACATTTTGTTTTCTGCTATCTGATGTGATTTCAGTGAAAAGAAAAATATATTATGGCTTGACCGTGATTCATCTGTTTTAAAGTCAGGGTTTTTAGTTTGTTCTTTAACTTGTTTTCATGCTTGTGCAAGAAATTCCTACAAAGTCGGAATCTGTGTTGAAATATTCATTGGGTTGTTTCTTAGAAGTTATGTTGTTTTCATTCTCAACTGTTAGTGTTTATTAACTGAATTTATACCTTAAAAGTGCACCATAAACTGGAACATGTTAATAAATTGTTTTTAAGACATAAATTTTTAGACTAAAAGAATGATATGCATAATGATTTGTTTTACATATTAGTTATTAAAACTTTGCCTGTCATTTCTATCTTTCTATTTTCAGACAGTGATTAAATTTTAATAGGTATTATACTCATTTACCTAAATGAAGTTCTATTGGAGTTTCGACCGAAATAGTCATGTTGATGGAAACCTCATAAATGATTACTTTACTTTCTTTCTTCATCCACTTCTGCCAACAAATGTTGTATATAGATAAACAAATGCGCATTCTCTGGTGGCCAAGATTCTATTGAAAATCACAGGAAGTATGGAGCAAACCTTGAGGTACTACAATTTTTATCCCAGTTCATATTCTAAATGGATATTGAAGTAACTGTATACAAATCTTGACTAGTTTTCCACCACTTGTTCATTATCATGAACTTATGCTTTGTTTGCAGGAGAGTTACTGTTTGTCATGGTTTATTATCTTTTTTGCTTGCTTATTATTTGTGATTTTGATGGAGGAGTACTGATCTCTGTCTCTTCTTGGGCTTTATTAGGTAGACATGCCCATTAAATATCTTGGTTTTTTCCTGGACGATGATTCTGAACTTGAACATGTCAAAAAGGTAGGACAGTAATGTGATAAAGACTCCGTAGCATTTTCTTTTTTGGTGATATAAACACCAATGTTCATTTAATATTGTTGTGTTGCAAACAGCAACGTACGTCTATTTTTCAAATAATGCTCATGTTATCATTTATCAGGAATATGGGGCAGGCCGTATGCTAACAGGTGAAGTGAAGAACCGGCTTATTGAAGTTCTAACAGAAATTGTTGAAAGACATCGTAGGGCTAGAGCTGCCGTTACAGACGAGGTAACTGATTAGTTCCTACTATTAATTGTTGCCATTGATTGTAGTTAGGTAAGACTGATTTTTCTAAAAGTTTATTGTGGATAATCCTATTGTGATTTTGTAGTGTCAGTAGTTGTGGAACCTGATAAAGAAACTACAGAAAATATTCTGGCTTTATTTGGTTAAGTATACATTGATAGGGTGTGTTGTTCCTTTCTTTTTTTTTTTTGGCCAATAATGGTGACCTAGGAAAAAATAAATTCTCTATCAACTAAATAATTCATACAACTTACAAAAGAATGAACTCCAATAATTAGACTGAAGCTATTAGCAGAGCTATTAGTTGGTTATCTATTGGATTTGTTTTATTTATTTGGGTTGTCGGCACCAAAAGTCCTAAGTTATTTTTACATAACTTCGGACATTTTTATTTTTATTTTAACGTTAAATTCATACCTTTGTTTATTTTTATGATCTTCTGATTTAAAAAGAGTAAAAATTCACATTGCTTATAACCAAGTTGGATGCTAAAATTTGGTTTCAATGTACTTTAGAAGAGGTAGCTCTAAATTGACATTTGCTAACCCGAGATTTTATTGGTAATAATTTTATCTATATAAAGCCATGGAAGTGAACTAGAAAAAGTTGGGTATGGGTGATGAGCAAAAGACACCAATGTTTGTATAATTGCTTTGAAAATAAGGAAAAAAACAAGAGAACTCGTTTTAAGCGAATTTCTTTTTTTCTTAATTCGTCTATGATCATGCATAGACATGTTTATCTAGTGCTTCATCATCCTCATAGTAGGAAGTTTGATATTGCCCTGAGTTCATTTTAATTTTATTTGTTCATCACAGTGTGTTCTCTAGTACTTATTTGGATAACAAATTTTCAAATCAAGTAAATTTCCACTCACAATATCTTAAAAAGGAGTAAAGGACTAATTTCAAATTGATATCAGGATAGTGATTTTAGTACATGAACTGGAGTTTGTCACCTAGAAATTTTATCAGGAGAAATTGTAATCGTAATTGTGATTACTGAATATCACTTCATAGATTACTGTTCATAGATTAAAGTAACTCTGTAGATTTAATTCTCAATAAAGGTGAATTGTATGATGACAACTGCAGCTAAATTATTTTCCTTTGTGTTTTTCTTCTTCAAAACTAGTTCGCTCAGATGACTGATGCGATCTTGGTTGAGTACGTTAGACGAGGGAGAGGCAGACCAAAGTTAACACGGTTTGTGGTAGTTGCTAAGGAAGAGAGTCTAATATATCTAGCTATGAATGGAACTAACTGGTGTAAGAGGCTTCATGTAGCCTATTTCAACTTTATTGGGAAGAGGACCTTGATTGTAGATGTTTTTCCTCAAACTAGCTGAACCTTTGTGTATGTTTATGATGTAATTTTCTTTTGCTATATTAATGTATTTACATTCCTTTTCTCATGCAGATGGTAGATACGTTCATGGCAATACGGCCGCTTCCCAATATGTTCAACTAAATTTGCAGGCTACGATAAATCCTGACGATCAACATGAAGAACACTTTAAACACACAAGAACCATTTATTGATATTTATTATACAATTGTGTTCCATGCACCCTTAATTTTTAGCTCATTACAGAATAGAAGAAAATATATGAAAAGAACAAAATTTGCATCAATTTTTTGTCTTGTCTTCTATAGCTGATGGATGGTATTATAATTCAATAGTAATGAAGAAGATGTTGTTGACATGCTTTAACAGCATGGATTCGGACACAAGAATTTCATCTCCTTCTGTGTGGCATTTGAATATGCTTTGTTTTCTTTGTCATTAAACAATGAATAGCATTTTATACCCTAAATAACTTAAAAAGGAATCACGTTAGATCATGTAACCCTATAAAACACATTTTTCAGATGTACTGGGAAGTTGGGATTTACTTTCCGCAGCTAATGTAGGTGGGGGAGAAAGAAAAGATTTCAACATAAAATTAGAGGAAAATAGGGTGCCACTCAACTAAAGTTGAGGGATAAGCGACCAAGATGGTGTAATCAGGCGGCAAAAAGAGTGGCAAAATGTTGTCAATGGAAAGAACTTTAATGATTGAAGAAACTGACACTTCGTGGATGCTGCAGTGGAATGCTTAGAGATTGGAAAGAGCACGAAGGAAAATCTATAGTTAGCAATGCTACTTGTATAATGTGAAAGTTACCAAGCTAGAGTATGGTATGGGCAGATGGGAATAGTCATGAATTCTTAAAGAGGTGTATAAATGAATAGTAATGATATTTGTGTAGGGTGTGATCTAGATCGTTGATCACATTCCAATTTGATATGGTGCGATATAATGGTTCAAATGAATTTGTGCCAAAAGATGCAAGTATTTCGATAAGATACCTTGAAATATATAAATTGGACCTTTCTAATTTCATTTTCTTGACATAAATTCAATTCAATTAAATGGATTTCTAATTAGTTTCTTCTTCAAATTATGTCAAAATAATTTTCAAATTATTTTCGAGTTTCCTGTTCGATATTTTAATAAATAATATCATATAGTCTAAAAGAGTACGGTCAAGATTTGTTCGTCCGACAAAATTAATATTGTGCTATATCAATTTTGAAGAAAACATTGTATTTTAGGAGAAAGACGTCTATTTAATTATGTTAGCACTAGTGTAAAGGCGAAATCTATCTTAAAAAATTTGAAGTTGTATATCTCGCTTTATTTCATCTTTGTCTTATTCATACCTTTTGTACACTCTAGTAAGTCGTGATTTGTTAATTGTTATGCATGTATTGGTGAGTCGAAATTTTTTCCGATATTTAGCACCGATAAGTCGTGGTTTTATCATATTTACATACATGAATTTCTACTTAAAAAGGAACATAATTATGTACCGATTGTACAACAATAAATATGAAAAGAGTTTCAACTATTCATTATGCAATTGAAGAGTAATTCATATTTCGTACTTTTTCATTGGTAAAGAAAAACAATTTAAAAAATAAAATATGTTCCGACTATTGGATATTGTGTTCGTGGAGCATAATTCATATATGCATATAATTCATATAAAGTCTGTGTTTGATAGGAATTAAAATTTGATTTTTAGCAAATTTCGATAAAAGTTGATAAAATGTATAGTTGAAAAGTTGTAGGTTTCATAAATATATGATTAAAATTAATTGTTGATTTTGACTATAATAAAAATCTAGAATAAAATCTCTACTAAACAGAGACAAAATATAGAATGCGTGCAAAGGTGGATAGAATAGATAGAATATAGAATGATTAAAGCGATGTGTGAAAAAAATAATAATAATAAATCTACCTCTGAAAATGGTGCTTTAAATTAACAAAAATAATATCTACGTACATAACCCAACCTGAAAATACTGTAAAAAATGTAGAAAATTAAGAACAAGACGAGTAGTGTAAACAAAAGAAATACATTCTTGTACATAACTAAGAAACGAATCTAATCCCTTAACCAAATAGCTCGAGACACTCTCAAAGTTTGTATTGGGAATAGTCAACGTGAGCTGGCAAAAGTACACACCAAACTTCCTAATGATTTCGACGTTAGAATTTTCTCTTCTAATTATTCCACATCACAAAAAGAAATTGTTGAGGTAATGGATATTGTAACATGAAAAATTAAAATTGTCAAATTAAAATCTGTGAAAAGGTTTGTCGATCTAGTATTTTGTTGGATTCATTAAAAATTGTTAGCTGTGCATATCCAATTGTCGATAATTTTTTTGACGTAAGTTTTCATTTTTCCTATTCATTGTTGGAAACTACGACCATATTTGAGCAACATTCTATGAAAAAATACATTTTTAAACAATGATTTATCATTATTTCAATAACGCATTATTCAATAAAATAATATTATACGTAAATTCAAAATTTTTCTTTTTTTAACAACATATTTTTCGGCAATACACTTTAAAAATACATTTGTAGCGTAAACTTGCAATGGCCACCCATTTGTTGGAAACTTCGATTTTTTATTAGGATAACCATGTGAATTAAGCAACCATGTGAATTAATATCAGTGCACCCTAATTTCGGACCCACAATTGTTTTTTTGCTCTCATGGGTTTTCAGTCCCATATCATGTTGGAAAAGTGAAATGGCCAAACTACGCTCTCACGCTATATATATCAGCCAGTGAAACCAATCACAATTATAATAAGATTCGAGCATGATGTCTTACCTAATTGATATCACTGTCTTTTTCCCAATTCTACCCAACGTTCTCAAACCTACGATTACAGAGAATCATTCCAAATGGGATCCTTTTGATATAGTTCATCACCTCACTTTGATGAAATTTTGTCTTCTCACTCTTCTTCTCTTTCTTGTGTCCTTCATTTTTGTTGGAGTCCCACTCACATTTGCTGGGATTAACACCAGAAACAAGTGGATGCTCATTCAAGTCAAAAAGTTTTCACCATGTCTGATGCTTTGTTTCTTGGCCTCATTATTCCTCCCACAGCTTCTCTTTTGGTATGTTTATCCCATAATTTTGATACTCTTCTTATGCTGGACGAGTATTTCTAGTATGTTGGGCGGCTTTCTGCATGGGATTCAATCGATGCTTTCTGCAATATCTGATCGCTTCATATTAATCAGTGTGGTGAATATTGAAGATGAGCCAAACCCGGACGATGTAGTTTAGGCCAGAATTGACTCTGCAAACTTCGAATTTGTTGGTCATTTGATTTTCCTTTTATTTTATTTTTATCGAATTTGTATAAGGTTTGCTACCTATTTGGACAAAAAATGGATTCTGTATGCAGGGCAGAAACCCAGTTCATAAATCTCTTGTAGCTTTCGCATATGGTTATTAGCAAAGCGTGTGCATCTCTGTCCCTACAGAAAAGCAAAGGGTTGAATTTTATTAACTTAAAAAATATAAAAAATATTTCAACTATCCATTCCGTAATTAATTTATATAACGTACCAACTTTTTAACAGGTAAAGTAAAATGAATATTTCGTGGGTCTTTCTCCCCTGGTGTACAAAGTGCTATATGTTGGAAAATGGAGAAATTTATACTCCAAAAGCAACACTATACACCAAGCATGGCTCATATTTTGTAGGTGAAGCTTAATTCGTGTGTGTGTCTATATATATATATATATATTATGTGCTTGTTTGAAAAAGTTTAAAATTACTAAAAAAATGAAGTCAAAGTTAGCAATTAATTTTCAACGCGAAATTTATGTGATCCACAATTTTTATCAACTTTTAATTATTCATTTGATAATCTTTTACTAAAATATTTTTAAAACTTGTCAAATAATTCTGGAATATAGAACTCTTAATAAGGCAGATCCAATTTCCATGAGCATACAAGACGTCCGAGTGATAGAAAGTCAAATATCACTACAAAGAAATTTCAATGACTTCTCCTAACACCAGATGCAATGGGTAAAACTAGTAAGCAACTTGCACCTGATTTTTAAGAGTATTGCTAGTTAGCCCTCATTTGGCCCTATTTTTTAAAATGGAAATGGATGAAAATAACGACTTTCTCAATGAAATATGAAATAAGGATAAAAATATCAAAAAAGAAAGGTATGGACATTTTGCACAATAATAATGAAAGGTAGGGGTGTTTTGTGCTAATTATCATTTTAATAATTTATTTGAATTCATTTGCACTTTTTTAAAAAGTTTGAGAGTATGATTGCAATTTATTTTTTAACTTTTCATTTCTTATTGCAATTTATTTTTTAACTTTTCTTTTCTTTTTTATTGTTTTGTTTAAATAGGGGTATATAGATTTCACTTTTGCTTTTCCAGTTCTAGCCAACATTCTTAAATCTATAATTATAGAGAATAAATCGAAATGGCATCCTTTCAATATATCTCGTAACATCACCAATTTAGTCTTCTCGCTCATCTACTCTTTCTCGTGTCCTTCATTTTCATTGGAATCCCACTTAACATCTCCTGGGATTAACACCAGAAACAAGTTAAAAATAAAAAATAAAAAATTCGCCATGTCTAATGCTCTGTTTCTTGGCCTCATAATCTTTCCTCAAGTTCTCTAATGGTATGTTTATCCCATAATTTTGCTACTCTTTTTATGCTTAACCCATATTTCTATTATGTTGTGTGGTTCAATCAATACTTTCTACAATTTCTGATCACATCGTATTGATCAGTGTTATGAATATTGAAGATGATCCAAACTTGTACGAACAAAATTCAGGCCAAAATTGAATCTGCAAACTTCAAATTTGTTGGTAATTTGATGTTCCTTTTGTTTTATTTGTTCGGTGTACCAAATAAGTTTGCTCTTTATTTGGACAAACAATATATTTTGTATGGGTAGAATCCTAGTTCAAAATCATTTGTAGGTCGTAAGCTCATGTTTAATTAATATCGTGTTGTACTTATTAAAAATTGTATTTTTTTCTGGATCATTTTGGTATTAAATCAACTTATGTTGGATATCTTTACATTCATGAGTGATCATGACTTACATAGCACATGTCATGTTGATCCGTAAGAGATTATGTAGTGTTATTGCAATACTTGGCTTATTGAAAATAATTTATTTTTTGTTTATCATTGTTGAACAATAAAGGCCCCTGGTAATAAAAATTGTGAAACTCTCGAAAGAATTAGCAAGTGTATTTTTTTTTTATTGAATACTAAATGAAATGTCCAGAAACAAATGAAAATACAGTTAAACTCCAAAACTTAAAAGATGTCATAGTAAATTGCGAAAGAGTTAAAAGTTGAACAATGAGATTTTTTTGGTCGAAGCCCCAAAGGAATGGTGATCACTTCCAACATCTAATTCATATAGAGCATTCACATATAAATTGATAATGCTCTATTGGAGGATAACATCTCAAAATAGCAACAAAGGATACAACAATGCACAAATTACCAAGATAAAGTCACAAAAAACTTATCTTATACATCCAAACAACTCCGTCAAAATCGAAAATTGAATCTCGGACATTTCTTGATTCTTTAACGAGAATTGTGGGTATTAGGGTGGATCCACCAATGGTCCTATGGACTCAAGTTACCCTAACAAAATTTCTTCCTTTACTTTTTTTTTTTTTCCCAATTCTATATTTGCCCGTTTTCTCTCTTTCCTCTCACATTTTGAAATTTGAACTACACAATCCTAATAAAACCGTTCTTCTCCAATCTTTATTCTTCAATCCAATAAACCATTTTTCTCCAATCTCCAAATTTCATTATCTATTCTAAATTCAATTACGAAATTTTAGAGCTAATCATGTGAATTGTGTGGTAAGGGTTTTAATTTTTATGTTTGATTTTACTTGGGGATAAATGAAAGGCATGTTTTTGGAATATGTCCATTAATTTTTTCGTTAATTTACTGTCCCTCCACGTTCTCTCTCTCTCTCTCTACAAACTCTTGGGATTTTCAATTAATAATTGGTTCGTTGAGTCCTATTAATTAAGAATTGATTCTTGAATCCTATTAGTTAAAAATTAATTCTTGAAAAGGAAGGATTCATGGCATTCTTTTTCTGTTTGTTTGCACATAAAAAGGAAGTTATAAATTAATAACTTTAGATGTTATTTTTCCTCATTTAAATACCAATAATTTGAGGAAGGATTGATCTGTGTCTTCCCTAATCACCGATGCACTGAAAATGTAATGAAGGATTTTTTCTAATTGGAAAAAAGCAGATTATAAGTTATTTTATAATTGAAAACTCGTCAACAATAAAAAATGCATTGACTAAGGAAGAAAAAAATGTTAATTTATTTCTCTAGGGCTGATTACTGTATTTGATGTTTAACTTTTACGCCTTAATAATTTATTTCTTGTTCAATGAAGATATTAAAAAAAAGAAAAAGAAAATTCGTATCTTGAAGTCGAAATTATTTGTTTTGAGCTAAAATTATTTATGTCCTTCCCATGTCATAGCTTTTCTTCATAGGCCAAAAATGATGTTGCTTTCTCCTGTTTACATAATAGTTGAAGCCTCCGCAGATGCTGAATTCGATCTAAATATATACTGTTTCAGGACAGCATCAACGATTTAGCATCCAAACACTCTTTTTTTTTTTAATTAAATTATATAAAATTCTAGACTTTGATTATAAATAAGTGGCGTGTAACAATTATGCAAACATCCTTAATAAAGTGTACGATGAAATAATTTTCTTCATATAGTCGTGGTGCCGGGTCGCGCCTATGTGGGTCACTTCAGCACTGCTCAGCATTACGCCATTACCTTTATCTTTGGAGCAAAATTCCATGTCTAAAGAGATAAGATTGTAGGTTTGATTGGCATCTGATAGCATACATTTTGAGAAAGTATTAATATTGTATTGGCCACCAACAAATGAATCGTTTCTGTCGGGTCAAGCCTGTAAATTGTAATTATTTTTGGTCACAAGTCATTCTCTTTTTATTTAGCCCCCTGAAAATTAAAATCAAATTTTTAATATATTTTTTAGAAAAATTAATGAAATATGTAGTTAAAAAATTATAGATACCCTAAAATATGTTGTTACAAATAATTGTTGACTTTGATTTTATTAAAAATTTTAATTTTAACTTTTATTTAACATGCTTATTGTCTTAATTGGAAACAAATTATTGTACTTTCTCACTATTATAAACGATGATAATATCCCTCTCATTGGTGGTCACTTAAAAAAATTTGCCAAAATTTTATACACAAACAAGAATTGAGAAATCTTCTTGAAACCTACAAGATTGATATCTTTGTTATACAAACCAGACCGTGCTACATATTCAACACAAACATTACAAGATATCTCCACACATCAGGAATTAAATATTAAAGCTAACATGAAGTATTTATAACCTTTATGTCATTTTATAACATGGACCCATTTTTTAAATTTATTAAACACCTAAAATTATAAATACTCTTCAAAAACTTGAAATCTCCTAAAAATGGGATTTAATGTACATCAAGGATCATATAGCTTCATGCACAACAAAAATTTTTCAGCAATAAAGTAAAATTGATGTGTAAAAACTATTTAAAAAATCAATCCCTCTCAAACAAGAAAGAGTCAAAACAAAAATAAAGAAACTACTAACACAATAACTCCATAATGTACGGGAAAACACGCTTGTATAGTAAGGAGAGAGAATTTTTTTCAAAAAGACTCTAAAATTGTATGGGGGATTATTACAAAAGGTCTTTTTAATTTGAATTCCTCGTATTCTCTTATTTTTCTGTGAATCAAATATTTTAGAAAATTCTATTTAGACATCAAAGATGCAATATTTTTCCCTTTTGACTTTGTCGTGAAAAGATTTCAAGATAATAGAAAAATATGTGCAGCATAGACTTAAGTATAGTTTAGCTTCTCTAAATTAATACAATCTATTGCACAATAATTTATTATTTAGCGAAGGTTACAAAAAGATGAAGAAAAAGCTAGAGATTGTAAGAAGTCAAAAGTTTCACAAAATGAAATTATACGAAGAAATGAATGGTTAAAATATAAGAAAAATTTAAATTTACATGCAAAATTATTATCTCAAAAAATGAGTGATCAAAATAAATTTTGAAAAAAAGAAAAGAGGGAAAAAAAAAAATTTAAAAAAAAAAAAAAAAAAAAAGAGTTTTTAAAGAAAGGGTGTTCATGAACAAAGAAACGTGAGGTGATAATTCTCATTTCAGTTCAAAAGTAAAAGGGAACAATGATTGATATTATATTAGAGCATGATGGTATAACAAAGAACCTGATAGAAATTAACGCTGAATATATTTTTTGGTTTTAAATGAATACTGAGTTAATTAATTTCTTATCGATAACAGCCTATTAGGAATGTTGCCGAAGCTCTTTCTTGCACCCAAGGACAATTGGGTTAAGATAGGGGTGTCAAAAGGCTCGAGTGGCCCGGGCCTAGCTCGTGCTCGGAGCAACCGAGCCTCATTTTGGGGACACTGGCCGACCTCGAGCCGGCCCACGAGCTTTTATTTAAAAAAAAAAAAAAAGAAAAAAAATCGAGCCTCCTTGGCTCGGCCCGGAAAAGCCCCAAGTTGAAATTTTTTGGCTAAGGAAAAACTCGGCTCGAGCTCGTAAAAAAGCTCGACCATTTGAATCGAGCCAAGCTCGTGCCTAAAACTTTAGGCTCAAGTTCGACTCGACTCATTGATATCCCTAGATTAAGATTAGAGTTAATCAAAATATTCTTATTTTTGAATGAGATAATAATATTTTAAAAATCCATATCTTTTAGAAAAGAAAGAGTCGCACAAAAATGAGGAAACTTAACGTAGCAGAAAAGACTTTTCTAAGGGGAATCACCTCCTCTTCTCACCACGGTCGCCACTTGCCACCCATTTTTTGGTGGACCCACGAAGTTTTTTTTCCATGTACATGGCCACCACTTTGTTGGTGGAAACCCTAGACCATTCGATCCAATTTATGTATGTCAGGTCATCGAATGACAAACGATGTGGCAAGAATATCTCTCAGAATGCTACATACAATTAATAGCTAGTAACACAAAACAAAATGGCAAGATCGGAGCATAATGTATTACCTAATTGATACACTATTTTTTCCAATTCTGACCAACTTTCTTATTAAGGATAGTTAAAATTAAACGTACATTGCACATTATTCTAAAATACTTTATAAATGATGTAAAAGTAATAATTGGTACCAATTCTGACCAACATTCTTAACGAAAAGTAAGGTATTATTGAAATGATTAAATTGTAGGGAGGTTAAAATCGTCGAAAAAATGATTCTCCCTTAATATGGTATCTTAATATATTATAGATAGATTTGAGATTTTATCTTGAAAAGTCAACATTATTAAGAGGAGTAACTCAACACCTTATAAGTTGGTCTATATTTTCATCTTGATTCGATGTAAGATTTTATCCCTTAACATGCCCCACAAGCTCCACAAGATGGTAAATTGTTTGAGCAGATCAATCTTAAAATCCGAATACTCATTTTTTTAATTTTAATCGGATCGAGTCGCTCGTTAGAATTTAATGAACTCCGATATCATATTAAATTTTAGGGATCCATTTTAAAATATCAAGACATGCAGATTAGTTCCAGAGAAGAGTTTGACTGTTTTATAAATTTATGATATTCGAATCCTACTAGACCTCATTAGCGTTGGAGTTATATTAATTTTTAAATAAGCTGTTTGTCGTGTTGAAAATAATAATCCTCACATTTAATCCAATTAGGAGTTAACCATAACTTTTCGTGAATAAAATTTAATTTAGTGTCCATGCATAGATTCCCCCGAATATACTCAACGATGCCAATATCTTTTGAAAAAGTGCATGAATGGAAATTGCGGTTAAAAAATAATAAATAAACTTTAAGAATCCAATAAAACCCCCCCCCCCCTCGTTTGACCCCCATTTTTGGTAATGAAAATGGGAGGAATAGTGTTTTGTTGAAAAAATGAGTGGTTGAAAAAGAAGAAATTTTTTTCGATTGAAGTGTAATATTATTTTATAGAAGATTGTGTTTGTGAGATACGAACCTGAAAATACGCTTGTAAAATATTAAAAAATTTCTAGAATTGTACTGGGATTGTTAATGTTGGGATCGGTGGAAACGAATCGCAAGAATTGAGATTTAATGGACACCAATTTAAAGTATAATACAAGATCGCAAAATACCATTAACAAGATTAAAGTAAAAAATGAATTAAGTAGAGGAACGACGAATTTTATTAATATGGAGAGAATTACAACTGGACAGCAATGATACTTCAATAAAACTGATACAGGAACCTTGTATTTATAGTACACTTGGTCTAGCCCTAAAAAAGTCCCAAAAAAGGTAGAAATATATAATTCAATTTGACTTCTATTTGAGTCACACTTTTAACAATCTCCACATTGACTCAAATTGCGGTGCAACAAACAAAACTCCTAGATTTCAAATCCGTCTGCAACAAAATAAACTGACCAATCTCCTCAACGCAATATCCAAACTCTCCATCACCAAACCATCGTCCTCTACACGACGTCCACAAGCCACACCCGAACCCAAAACCCGGGTTCCCGAAATTCCACCAAAGAATTACTGTGGACCAAACAGGGTCGAAGCACAGCCTGTAGCAGAAATCATACCACATGCTGGATCAGAAGGTCCCTTGTCAATATTGTCACTTTCAATTATTTCTAAAGCATTACAGACATCTTCAAAACTGTATCTGCGCTCTATGAGTCTATTGGCATTACAAGAACACAGTATACCCGCTAAAATTGGTGGCAAAGCAGAATCACTAACACTCCCTTGAGCAAAGTTCTTAATTGACCCAGAGCTAAAGCCGAGAGGTACGGTACCAAATTAAATGTCCACCACGGTACTGAACTTGTCCAAATGTCTCTGAACTGGTTCTGCGCTCCCCTGCAAGATGTACAATTGGGATTTCCTTCGTCCCTCCAGTACAATCCGGACACCCCTTCGAACCTTCAAGACTCTATCTCCACCAGAAAATTTGTACCCTTTTTCATCCAAGGTACTCAGTGATACGAGATTCTTTGTCAAGTCTGGAACATGGCGTACCTGATCAAGTGTCCTCACTGTTCCATCCTGTAGCCTCAATCTGACCCGATCGATTCCTGCAACCCGGCAAGATTAGTTGTTTCCCATGACAACTCCACCTTGCTTCACCATCTCATATGTTTGAAACAAAACCCTATTGGGACACATATGATATGAACAAGCAGAATCCAGAATCCACTCCTCAGGTTTGGATTCCCCGTCAGATACAACCAACATCACATCTCCATCATCACAAAAATTTTTAACAATATTAGTCTCGTTCGAATTACCTGATTACCCCGCATGATTTGCACGTAAATCACATTTACCCTACAACTTGTCGCAATCTTTCTTGATGTGTCCTTTCCTCTTGCAGTAATAACAATACACATTGCTGTACCTCGCCTTCGATCTACCCCTCCGTCGATCACCATGAATAACAAAAGCATCCCCGCTCCTAGATGCAGGATCTCCAACCAACATCTCCATCTTTTCCTTTGAGAACAGGGCGTCGTATACCTCCTCAATGATAACGTGCCACGACTATACATAATAATATCACGAAATGACGAAAAAGAATTGGGTAGCGAACACAACAGGACCAAGGCTGGATCCTCTTCATTATATTTTACCTCCAACGTCTCCAAATCTGCAATGATCTCCTTGAACACAGCAAGGTGGTCCTGCAGTGACCCTCCTTCCACCATGCTATGAGAATACAACCTCTACTTTAGAGTCAGTTTGCTCGTCAAACTCTTTGTCATGCACAACTGCTCCAACTTGAGCCACAAAGTAGCCACTGTCTTCTCCTTCAAAATATCTTGCAGCAAATTGTTGGACAAATGAAGTTGGATTTGCGCTAAAGCCTTACGATCCTTCCGTTGTTTCTCCTCCATAGAAAAGTTTGCTGGCGTCCTATCAAAAGCCAGCAAAGCATCATCAAAATCCATCTGTGTCAACATAGCTCTCACCTTTACTTGCCACAGCTAAAATCTTGTATTGCGATCCAATAGCGGAATTTCATATTTCAATGAATTCATCCTTGAAAAATCTCAACCAAATCACAAAGAACCTGCAACCTGCAACACCAAAAACTGAAAACTTCCGAACGTGCAAGAGGCAAAATAGTCCGGAATCACAATTTTGCCCAAAACTGAAATTGAACATCACCACAAGGTTCGTCTCGTCGTCCGGAGAAAACTGCCTGAAGACACTGTCGTCGAAAAACCCCTCACGCGCCGCTACGCGCCCTGCCGGAGTTCCACCTGCCGGCGAGCGGCCGGTCACGCGTCGTCGAACTGTGACCCTTTCTAGGTCGTCTCTGCCTACTGAGTCCACTGGTTGTGTTCGTTTCTCCAAAAGGTAAGTAGTTTCACCAGAAAACACACAAACAGATCCGGTAGAAAATCGAAAAAGCTGGTTAGATTTGTTTTTTGATTTTCTGGTAATTTTCAGATCAATTTTCGATCAGTTTCAGGCCAGAAATCCACCAATAACCCCGCTCTGATACCACTTGTTGGGACCGGTGGAAACGAAACGCAAGAATTGAGATTTAATGGACACCAATTTTAAATATAATACAAGATCACAAAATACCACTAATAAGATTAAAGTAAAATATGAATTAAACAGAGGAACGACGAATTTTATTAATATGGAGAGAACTACAACTGGACAGTAATGATGTTTCAATAAAACTGATAGAGGAACCTTGTATTTATAGTACACTTGGTCTAGCTCTAAAAAAGTCCCAAAAAAGGTAAAAATATATAATTCAATTAGACTCCTATTTGAGTTACACTTCTACCGGTTAATATTAATTAATTTGAATTCCTCGTATTTTCCTGTTTCTTTTCGAATCAAATATTTTAGGAAATCCCATCAGATATACAATACTTTTCCTTTCTACTTTGTCGTGAACAGATTTCAATATAATAATAAAATAAATATGTGTAGCATATAGTTAAGTAAAATATGACCTCTCTAAATTAATCCAATCTCTTACACAGTTACTTTTTATATAGCAGAGTTTAATAAAGTTGAAAATTTATTCTCAAAGAATGTAAAAAATAAAATAAAATAAATAAATAAAAATAAAAATTGCAGATTTGTATAATTAACTACAATTAGATGACATTTAAATATTCTCTTTAAAATCTCAAAAGAGTGGTTCTCTAAAATCGTTTGTTTGCTTTATTGTCCGACATTTAAATATTTCTGTTTATTAGCAATTCGCATAAGCAACGCTAGCCATATTGTAATGAAATAAGATACAACGTTGATAGAACTGTAATGTCAGATTTCGTAAGTAAGTTGATTATTATTCTTCTATAATTGTTGATGGTTTAGCGTTTAGTTTGTATTATTTATATTTTGATTTATGTTCCAGTTTTTCTGTCTCCACTGCATTCGTTGTGCGTTAGGTTGCAATTTTATATTTTTTTCAACAAAATTGTATTTAAACTAAGATAACTAAATTCTTGCGCTTATTTTGAGTTTTCAGCGTTATCTTATAGAGAGATTCTAAGTTTCTAACCCTATTATTATTGTTGAAACAGTAAAAGATTAATTCTGGAATTGAGTTTTTGAACAAGGAAGTTGACATGAGATATATATATACACACACACACAGTACCACCGAATGAAAAAAGTCGTCTCTACGTTCGTCCATCTTATCCTCTTATCATATATGTAAAATTCCAAAAACTGACCTTTCTTCAATTAAAAAAGTTGATAAATAACAAGAAATATTTTGTACTGATATTGATTTTCAACTCAATTAATCAGTTATGAGGACATTTTTGAGGGATAACAATGTTTTAGGAGGAAATTGAGATAGCAAAGTACATTTCAAAATAAGATGGAGGAATTGACCATGTACGCAATCCTCGTTTAGTTCTATTAAAAATATGAATTACAATAATTATTCATTTTATGAAATTCACAATTTTTTAATCATACTTTCCATCAGTTTTTATCAAAATCCACTAAGGACCTGTTTGAAATGGCTTTTGCTTTTACTTTTTGTAAAATGGTTTTGAGACAAAGTAACCTTTATTTTTGTTTGAAAGCTAACTTTTAAAATAGCTTCATATTCTAAAAGAGTTTTTAGAGAAAATCACGTTGAGTTAGCTTCCTTTAAAAACTCTTTTAACTAGAAGAAACATTTAAATTAATCAAATGAGTTTCAAAAGTTCCTTTTTGACTTTTCAAAAATTATGTCAAACGACATCTAAAAAATCTGATTTCTCTTTTTTTTTATTTTTTATTTTAGATCATCATCAATATCGATCGATCGGGCGTTGAAACTAATAAATTATAAGAAATAGTGATAAATAAAAAATTAGAATGCCGGTGGCACTCCTGGAAGTCGGCGCACCTGGAAGTAATTGTATCCTTTGTGGACCAACAAAGTACAAATAACCCTCAAAAGTGCTATAAACTATAACACCATTCAGTTTCTTAAGCTCGGAGCATAATGTCATACCTAATTGATATGACTTGTGCTTTTCCTATTCTAGCTAACATTCTCAAATATATAATTATAGAGGATCATTCGAAGTGGGATCCTTTTAATATATTTCATAACATCACTATATTGAAATTTTGTCTTCTCACTCTTTTTCTTTTTCTTGTACTTCATTTCTATTGGAATCCCACTCACGTTTGCTGAGAGAAACAAGTTCATGAAGTTTTCACCATGTCTAATGCTTTGTTTCTTGGCCTCATTAATCTTCCCACAGCTTCTCTTTTGGTATGTTTATCCCATAACAATTAGTGCTTTCTACAATTTCTGATCGGATTATATTCGTAAGAGTGATAAATGTTGATGAAGAGCCTACCCATATGAACAAGTTTAGTTCAAAATTGAACTTGCAATCATTGAATTTGTTGGTCATTTGGCGTTCCTTCTATTCTACTCGTGTCAGATTTGTTCAGCATAACATGGAAAATTTGCTCTCTATTTGTACAAATAGTGGATTTTGTACGGGTTGAATCTCAGTTCATAAGCTCGTATTTTATTTGTATCGTGTTGTACATGAAAAAAAAAATTGTACTTTCTCTGGTTCATTTTGATATTAATAATCAAATTATGTTTGATTAAATTCATGAAAGATCATGACTTGCATAGCAAATATCTTGACAGTTCATAAGAGAGATTGCTAGATTGTATTGTACATGGCTTATTGAAAACAACTTATTTTTGTTTTTCTTGGTTGACAACTTGGTAGTAAAAATTGTGAACTTACCAAAGAAAACGGAAGCAAGCACCATTTCTCTCTCGATCCATTTCCCTCTAATCATTCTATTCTCTCTCTTTGGAAAATGAAAGCATCGTTTCTCTCTCTGAAGAAAACAGAAATACCAGTTCTCTCTCTACTCTATTCAAATCCAATCCCTCTGGCAATTTCTCTTGACGGCAACACAGATCTGACCTCAATCCCTTCATAGCCTACCTATAGCATCTTCGTTTTGACCTCCTGCTCCTTCGCCATGGCCTGCCACGTTTTGACTTCAGCATTTAGGGGTCGAAGTATATAGATCTGACTTTGGAATATTTTGGGTGGCGATGGATTTGAGATACTCATTGTGTTGGTGGTGGTGGTGGTGATGGTTGTGAATTTGATGTTGTGGTCGAAGTATATAAATTTGATTTTCAAGTATTTTGGGTGGTGGAGGTGGATTTGAGATGAAGGAGGTGGTGCTGGGTGAGGATTTAAGGTGGTGGTTGTGATTTTGATGGCGGCAACGGCATTGGCGATAATGGTGGTGGAATGTAGGTATGTCAAACGGGTTGAGCGGCTTGTCGGCTGGTTAAAACTCGACTCGTGGGCAGCTCGGGCTCGTCAAATGATGAGCCCGAGCCGAACAGGAGGCTCAATTCCACGAGTCGAGCTCACGAGCGACTCGTGGATGGCTCGTAAAAAAATATGAAATTTTTTTAAAAAAAGGTCCAAAAATGTGCCAAAAAAAACATGAACTCGCGAGCTACTCGTAGGCTTGACTCGGGCCCACGAGCTCGTGGGTCGAGCCGAGCTCGTCCTCGAGCAACGAGCCGAGCTTGAGCTCGATTCTTCTTTCACGAGCCACGAGCTCGGCACACCACGAGCTCGAGCCCAGCTCGTGGGTTAAAGAGCCGAGCCGAATCTACTCGACCCATTGCCATCACTAGTGGAATGGGGTGGCTAAGTTGAATAGCATTTGTGATAGATTAATTGGATAATTTGTGACTAATAAATAATTTGTGATATGTTAAATATATTTTGTGATTAAATATAATTGTGACTTGTAAATTGTAGATGATATGATTGTGATCGTGTACAGTTTGTAACTAATTAGTATGTGATCGTGATTATAAATTGTGAGATATTGTGAAAGATACATATTTATTAAATTATAGGTCATTTGGTCACAAAGATTTGAGTAACTGATTTTAAAAATAAAAAATAAAAAATAAAATTATATTAATTTTTTCCAATATAAAAGGTCGTTGCTATGTGTTCAAATAGTTCAATTTTCAATATGAAAAGCGGCAAAAAGGGATGTAGTAATAGAAAGAATAGTCAAATGTCACCTGCAAGAAAGTTCAATACTTTTCCAAACACTAATCTACACCTTTAGAGCGAAACATGACACAATTATTAAAACTAGCAAGCAACTTGCACCTATTCTTTAGTGCCATTGTGGTACTTTATTTAAAATGTTTTCAATAACTATAGTTAAAAAAACTATGGTTAAAATATAAGAATATGATATTTTAAAATACGGTATAATATTTTTTTTCTTTTAAGAATAATGTCCTGAATTTTTTATTTCTTCATAAAAGAAATCAAATAACTATTTTCTATCAATACTGTATTGAGGCCATACTTTAAGAACAGCACAAAGGGCTTACCGTTTTCTATTTATCAAGAAGTGTATTGCCTTCATTCTGTACCACACTTAACCAAATTACGAATAAAGGACAAACTGCACATAATAATTAAATGGGCTAATTGCAATAGTAGGTTTAAAATTTTCAAATGTGCAAAATTTACCGAAGTCTTTGATTTGTAGAATGGTCACAAACCTTTCAAACTATACGTTGAAGGGATATCTGGATGATTTTCATTCAAAAGTTAGCGTTAGACCATAATCTGACCAATTTTAAAAAAGGAAAAATGGTCTTTTACCTTTTTATTAATTAAGAAGGGATAATTTGAATCCGAAGTCACCAACCTTTCAAAAATATGCAGGGAATGTCCAATGAATATGCATCGGAAGGACCTCAAAGGATTCTGATGGTCATCAATAATAACCATGACGTCGCTACAAATATTGGACAACTCCAACTCAAGTACAACCTTGCACCTAGATGCTTCAGTTCATGCCCCTTTGCAAATTCATTTTACCCGATTGACAACAAAATCCTCCCTCAATCCCTTCAAGTTCCAATCACATTCTTGTACCCAACTACGACAAATGCTTCTCCTTGACTTTCACTTCAACATTAAGCTCTGCTATCTTTTTCATAGCAACTATCATTTCAACGAATAGAGATGAACAAATTTCGTTGGGATAGCATTGCAAGAGTGTAGTTAAATTGGTAATGCCAAAAACGATATTATCCTGTACTTTTCATTTTGATTATGAACACAGCATGTGAACTAAGAATTGTAAAGGTGGTTCAGAACTTTAACAGATATTAAACCAACATATAAAAATTGTCCTTCAATTGATCAATGAATCCATTAAAAATTTAGGATTTCATTGAGATGTATGGAAGGAAAATTTCTTTTGTTTTCTTAATATCTGTTGAAGTTCTGAACCACACATTTGTAAATTTCTTAGTTCACATTCTGTGTTCATGACAAAAATGAAGAGTACAGGTCAAGATTGTTTTTGGTATTGCAAATGCAATTAGATACTTGCAATGCTATCCCAACGAAATTTGTGCATGTTCATATGTAGAAATGGTAGATGCTATGACAAAGGTAGCAAAGTTGATTGCTAAAATTCTGCAAGTCGACAATATTTTAGTCAATAATAAAGTAAGATATTGTTCCCTCGAAGATCAGGTACTTAATTAGTTCTACTTAATAATAGTTGTAATTGAATAGAGACATTGTGATTAACTGAATTTTATAACTTACTATCTATACTAATCTAATCAGTAACTAAGAACCGTTTGTAAAGTTGATTAAAAGCAAGCACTGAGTCTTCAAATCCCCTTTTGTCAACCCGTTTTAACACAACTCAAGATAATAATAATACTTATTTAGTCTTGACGATCAATGTTTCTATTTTGTTTAATAATTTCTCTTTAGTAATACTAAATATATCCTCACAAATGACCTTTCTATATCTTTTTGAAAGATCAAATATGAAAGAATGCATTAAATCACAAGATCAATTAATTTAATAATACAAGGCATAGCGCTATACATCTATCTCTCTCAGATCCTACAATAATTATTATAAGTGCCATATTTTTATTTTTCTCTCGAATAAAATAAAGATTACACATCAGTTCAATTATTATCTACATTATAAAAAAAGCATTTAATACTATAACAATCTTTCAAGATAAACAAATATTTAACCTCGAAGTCTTGAAATTCATACTGAAACTTCATAACAAAGGGTTCATCTATGTCATAGTGACTAAAAATTTAGCCTAGCATTAAAAAACTATAAGAATTCAAATTTTAATTATAAGACATCTATCGAGTTCTAGATGTAGGAAGAACGAATTTCTAAATCTCTTCAATCCTTTTTGAACAATATTATGTTGCGCCTTCTCCTTCTTTGTTCAAAATCTAATTTTCAAATTGCGTATTGGAACGTTGAAAGCTTGTTTCTTGCCTCTTCTTCTCAAGCAATCTCAATAGTTATACCTCCACTTCATTCGTAACATTAGCAATTATGCTAGTAAAGTGGAAGACTCTCCCAAGTATGCGTATCAAACTGCAATGATAATTGATTGAGCTCAAAAGTTAGAACCTTCTGAGTAGATCAAAAAGGCTTTATCTGTCCCTTACCTAGATGGGCTATACTCGACTAATTTCAACCATCAACAAATTTAATAAAATCTCCCATGAGTCTTTTATTTTCGTTCACCACAGTGGTAACAAGATTTACTATATCTATCATTACCTCTTCTTTCTGTTTTTAGCGTGCTTCTATATGTTCTATCCATCTCAACCTAAATGTTCGTTGAATTTTCAGATCAAATGAAACAAGAGAAACATATTTCGAACCTTGAATACAAAATCCTAAAAAGAGAGAAGGGAAGCACAGTAATAAATTAAAACTAAAGTAACGCACTATAAAATTCAGACTAAGTTATAATTAACTGAAATTAACAAAATACAATAGCAACAATGACGTCAAAAACTTGATCAGTAAAACCTGCAAGTGCATGGTATTGTAGCCACTTAATAAAGTGTGAATAAAATATCGTTCTCTCGAGAATCAAGTGCCCAATCTAATTTTGATTAATAATAACTCTAACCTAATAGTGAAATTGTGATTGCTTGAATTTTAAAATGAACTATCTAAACTAATCTAATGAACAACATAGAAGCATTTGTAAAGCCGAGTAAAAGCAAGCAATAAGACTTTGAATCCTCATTTATTAATCTATTTTCACACAAATCAAGACAATGACAACTCTTATTTCGATGATCAATTTTACTCTTTTGTGCAATAATCCCTCTCGAATAATACTAACCTATCATCATATATGACCTTCCTATATCTGTACGAATGATGCAAGCATAAAATAATGTCTTAAAACACTAGAACATCTAATTTAATCATGAAGGGCATATTAATATATCTCTATATATTATCGAACTCTACAATGATCGTTATAATGTGATATATTCGTTATTCTTTCTCTAGAATTAAATCATATCACATATTAGTTTTGTCATTAGCTACGTGATTTTCACATTGGTGGCGGCAATGGCTTTGGCAACAATGATGGTGGGATGGAGTGGCTGAATTGAATAACATCTATGATAAATTAATTGGATAATTTGTAACTAATAAATAATTTGTGACATGTTAAATATATCTTGTGATTAAATATAGCTCCTGTTTGTTTCCCATTTTTAGTGCATAATAATGATTTTTTTTTTTTACACCGTTGGAAGCCTGAAATTTTCACACAATGTGAGAGGCCAGTCAAAAAAAGGGCTTGGTGGGGCCCATTAACAATCGAATTTCTTCTAAAATGGAGAAAAAAAAGTAGAAATTATAGATTCTAATAGATTAAAAATTCACATTTCATAATAAGATGCCATGATTAATATTTCACAAATCAAAAATTTTTAATTAATTAATATATTTAAAAGTTAATATTAAATTAAATATTATAATACAAAATTATCCAACCCTAATTTAGTTTCATTTTCCCCTCTCTCTCTCTATGGTCGCCTACTCAGCCCTCTCTCTTTCTCTCTCCTTTTCAAACTTCGACAGTCGGCGATGGAGTTGCTCCGATTGACACCGCAAGCGCCTTCGTCGCTGGACAAGTCGCCGCTGGCTAAACTTGTGTGCAGTGATGAGCGCTGCTAGAGAGACGCCGCTCAAGATCTCTACCGGTTCAGCCCATTGCCACTGCATGCAGAGGTGCTACCGAGACACTGTTGTTTGACTGCTGTCTATCGTGAATTTGAGGAGGCGTGGTAGTTATTTTTACAAAGCGGTGGTAGAGATGAAGTGGTGGCGATGACTGCACTAGATTTGGAGATTTTTTGGTGAATGTGGTGATAGTGGTGTAATTGAGATAGTGGTTGTAATTTTTGGTACAAGAGGTATGTTGCTGGCTGTGATGTTAATGGTGGTGGCGTTGGCGGTGATGGTGGTCACAAGTGGTCAGTGGTGATGGTGATCAGTGCAGTGGCAAACAAGCGACGGCTTTTGTATTATTTTGCTGTGGTTTTTGGTGGTGGCGGTAATGGTGATAGTGATGGTGTGTGGTGACGATCTGGTGGAGTTGTTTGTGTGGCGACGACGATGGCGAATTGTGGAGGTGTGTGGTGTTTTGGATCTGTTGGCCATCTGTGGAAGAGTGCGGTGTTAGTGTGTGGCGACGACGGTGGTGGCGATGAGTTAGGACGGTTGTAGTGGTTGTGGACCGTGACTGTGACTCCCAACTGTGGTGTTGGTGTGTGGCGACAACCGTGGTGGCAATAAAATTTGTGACTGTGATCGTAACTCTCAATTGTGACTGTGGCTCGCAATTGTGACTCACAATTAGATACGTGATCTAAAAATTGTGACTATGAATTGTAAGTGTTGATGGTTGTCACAAATTATTTGATTGACCGTGACCGTTAAATTGGTTAATCTGTGACCAATAAATAATATATGACCAATAAAAAAGATAAATTGCGATCGAAAAATAATGTGTAACCTAAAAAATTGTTAATTTGTGACCGATAATTTAATAATTTGTGATTGTGTAATAAGTTGTGACTTGTAATATATGTGATTTGTGACCAATAAATAAATTGTGACTCATAAATTTTTTGATTTGTGATCGATGAACAAACTGTGACCTATAAAATATTTGAATCGTGACCGTAAAATAATTTGTGACATAAACTTTCTAATTTGTGATCAAAAAATAATAAGTGACAAATTAAATCATTAATATGTGACCAAATTATATAAATCTGTGACTTAAATATATTTAATTACTAAAATAAATAATTAATTTATTTATAAATAATTTTTAATAAAAATCCGATTTTTGAAATTTGAAACTTGTTTTCTTGTTTTTGAAATGTGCCATAATTAATTTCTTACTTATGAAATTTTTTCAAGAAAAAAAGGCAAACACACAGAGGTATAATTGTGACTCGAAAATTGTATATAGGGTTATTTGAGCCCCATTTTCTTCAAAAAATACATTTTCAAATAGTGTTATGATGGGAAATTTGTGGTTAAAAAATAAGGAAAAGTTTTGAATTTACTTGTAATATTAATTTATTGAAAATGTGTGGTGAAAATGAGGTCAAATCACTGTTGAAAAATGTATTTTGATGAAAAAATGGGCTCAAACAAGAGCATAATATGATTGTGATCGTGTACAATTTTTAACTAATTAGTACATGATCATGATCATAAATTGTGAGATATTGTGACGCATGCATATTTGTTACGCCCCTGTTTGGTTTGAATTAAAATTCAATTAAAATTTTAAGTTAAAGTAAATAATTAATTTCAACCACATATTTCATAAACTGCTATTAAAATTTACTAAAAAATCGATTTTAATCTCTACCAAACAAGAACTAAATTATAGGTCATTTATCAAAGGTCGCAGAATTTGATTAATTGATTTTACAAAAAAAAAAAAAAAAAGGAAGAAAATTTCACAAATTTATCTACTTAAGAATTTTTTCCAATATAAGAGGACTTTACTATGTGTACAGAGGATTCCTCTTGTACGTATTATAGATGCAATGTTGGTAGCACTGCATTGGCTTCCAACTCTATTCAAATAGTTTAATTTTCAATATAAAAGCCGGAAAATGTGGGACACTTGTTTGATTCCCATTTTTTAAAAAAAAAAAATATTTTTCTCTCTTTTCTTTTTCAACCACGCTTTTTTCTTTAAAATAATATTACACATAAAGAAAAAATTCCTTGTTTTTCAACCACATATTTTCTTTCAATCGACTATTTAAAATGCAATTTTTTTCATAAAATAGGACTCAAACACTCTAAGTAAGGATAGTCAAATATCACCGACAAGAAAGTCCAATACACAAATTTTTTCCCCCCCTCTTTTTTACCCTTAGTGTGAAACATGACACAATTAGTAAAACTAGCAAACAACTTGCACCTATTCTTTAATGCCATTGTGGTACTTTACTTTACATATTTTCAATAAAACTATGGTTTAAATATGAGAATATGATGTTTAAAAATACTGAATAATATTTTTTTTCTTTTATGAGTAATGTCCGGAATTTTTTATTTCTTCATGGAAGCCGTACTTTAAGAACAACACAGAGGGCTTACCGTTTTCTAGTTATCAAGAAGTATTACCTTCATTCTATACCACACTTAACCAAATTATGAATAAAGGACAAATTGCGCATAATAATTAAACCTTTCAAACTGTGTGTTGAAAGGATATTTGGATGATTTCCATCCAAATATTCGTTAGTTGACCAAAAGTCAGCGTCAGACAATAATCTGACCAATTTTAAAAATGGGAAATTTGTCTTTTACTTTTTTATTAATTAAAAAGGAATAATTTGAATCCGAAGTCCTTAACTTTTCAAAAATATGCAGGGAATGTCAAAAACTTTTAATAAATATGCGTCAGAAGGGCCCCAAATGATTCTAATGGTCATCGATAATAACAATGATATCGCTACAAATATTGGACAAATCCAACTCAATGACAACCCTGGGCCTAGACACTTTAGTTCATGCCCCTTTGCAAATTCATTTTACCCGATTGACAATAAAATCCTCCCTCAATCCCTTCAAGTTCCAACTGAATTCTTGTACCCAACTACGTCAAATGCCTCTCCTTGACTTTTACTTCAACATTAAGCTCCGCTACCTTTTTCAGAGCATCTATCATTTCTATGGATAAAGAAGAACAAATTTTGTTGGGATAGCATTGCAAGAGTGTAGTTAAATTGGTAATGCCAAAAACGATATTATCCTATTCTTTTCATTATGGTTATGAACACAGAATGTGAACTAAGAATTGTAAAGATGTGTGGTTCAGAGCTTCAACAGATACTAAACCAACATATAAAAATTGTCCTTCAATTGATCAATGAATCTATTAAAAATTTAGGATTTCATAGAGATGTATAGAAGGAAAATTTCTTTTCTTTTCTTAATATCTGTTGAAGTTCTAAGCCACACACTCGTAAATTTCTTAGTTCGCATTCTGTGTTCATGACAAAAATGAAAAGTACTGGGCAAGATTGTTTTTTGTATTGCAAATGCAACTAGATACTTGCAATGCTATCGCAACAAAATGTGTGCATGTTCATTTGTAGAATGGTAGATGCTATGAAAAAGGTAGCAAGGTTGACCGCTAAATTTCTGCAAGTGCATGATATCTTAGTCATGTAATAGAGTATGAATAAGATATTGTTTCCTCGAGGATCAAGTACTCAATTAGTTCTAATTAATACTAGTTGTAATCGAATAGAGACATTGTGATTAACTGATTTTTATAACTTACTATCTAAAATAATCTAATCAGTAACTAAAAATCGTTTGTAAAGTCGATTAAAAGCAAGCTAAGTCTTCAAATTCCCTTTTATTAATCCATTTTGACATAACTCAATATAATGATAACACTTATTTAATCTTGACGATCAATGTTCTCATTTTGTTTAATAATTTCTCTTTAATGATACTAAATATATCCTCACAAATGACCTTTCTGTATCTATATGAAAGATCAAATATGAAAGAATGCATTAAATTACAAGAACGTGCAATTTACTAAATCAAGGCATATTGCTCTCTCTCTCTCTCTCTCTCTCTGACCCTACAATAATTATTATAAGTGCCATATTTATTTATTTTCTGTCGAATGAAATAAAGATCCCACATCAGTTCAATTATTAGCTAAATTATTAAAAAAGCATATAATACTATAACAATCTTTTAAGATAATCTAATATTTAACCTCGAAGTCTTGAAATTAATATTGAAACTTTATAACAAAGGGTTCATCTATGTCATAGTGACTAAAAATTTAGCTGAGCATTATAAAACTATAAGAATTCAAATTTTGATAATGAGGCATCTATCGAAGTCTAGATGTAGGAAGAAAAAGAGGAGAAGCAACGAATTTCGAAATCTCTTCAATCATTTTTGAACAATATTATGTTGCGCCTTCTTCTTCTTTGTCCATAAATCTAATTTTCAAATTGTGTATTGGAATGTTGAAAGCTTGTTTCTTGCTTCTTGTTCTCAAACAATCTCAATAGTTAGACCTCCACTTCATTCGTAACATTAGCAATAAAGTGGAAGACTCTCCCAAGTATGTGTATCAAAATGCAATGATAATTGCTTAAGCTCCAAAGTTGGAACCTTCTAAATAGATGAAAAAGGCTTTATAGGTCCCTCACCTAGACAGGCTATGCTTGACTAATTTCAACCATCGACAAATTAATAAACTCTCCCACGAGTCTTTTATTTTCGTTCACCATAATGGTAACAAGATTTACTATATTTTCTATCTTTACTTCTTCTTTTCTGTTTTTAGTGTGCTTCTATATGTTCTCTCCATCTCAACCTAAATGCTCGTTGAATCTTCAGATCGAATGAAACAAGAGCATTGTATTTCGAACTTTGAATACAAAATCCCAAAAAGAGAGAAGGGAAACACAGTAATAAATTAAACCTAAAGTAACGCATTATAAAATTCACACTAAGTTATAATAAACTGAAATTAACAAAATACAATAGCGACAATGACGTCAAAAACTTCATCACTAAAATCTACAAGTGCATGGTATTGTAGCCAATTAATCAAGTGTGAATAAGATATTGTTCTTTGGATAATCAAGTACTTAATCTAATTTTGATTAATACTAACTCTAATCCAATAGTCAAATTGTGATTGCTTGAATTTTATAATGAACTATCTAAACTAATCTAACGAACACCTAAGAAGCATTTGTAAGCCGAGTAAAAGCAAGCAATAAGACTTTGAATCCTCATTTATTAATCTATTTTAACTCAAGTCAAGACAATACAACACTTAAATAATCTCTCTCGAATAATTCTAACCTATCATCATACATGATCTTACTATATCTCTATGAAAGATGCAAACATAAAATAATGGCTTAAAACACTAGAACATCTAATTTAATTACAAGAATTGAAGTTTGAATTATGAACATCAGATAATTACAAGAACTGAAGTTTGAATTATGAACATTATCTGTATTCTAGATGTCAAAAAAAAAAGAAGGAAAAGCCACAAATTCTTGAATTCTTGTTATTTTTCTTGATCAATATCATGTTGCGGCTTCTTCTTCTTTGTCTAAATTCCAAGAAATGATCTTCAAATTGTGTATTTGAATGATGAAATATTGTTTGTTGCCTCTTGCTCTCTTTCAAATGCTTGGTATCCCGAAATTAATACTCTAAAGTAGGTTAAAAACTTGGTTGAATTGCTTTCAATAAAGAGTTGGAGTTAAAGAAGGAAACAATTTTTTTTTTGTTGTCGAATTAAACCAGGCATTTGCCTGGGATAATTGCGTATTACAGTTTTGCTCACTGGAATTATTCAAACTAACCTTGAGATCATAAGGTAGTACTTTTTCATATCTCCACTTTTATCCCATGAACAAACATTTTCCATTACTAATAGGAGCGAAAGAAGAAAATGCACCTCTTGTGCAGCAAATATACTTGGTAGCTCTAGAATCTAATCACTAGTTTGACAAGTAGCTTATTAGATTACCTTTTGTCACCTTAGCAAAGAAGTTTCCGTCCTCCACTATATGTGCCTGATTTTTCACAGCTCTTTGTTTCCTATATATGTTAAACTTTACAATTATGGTCGCAAACTATAACAATAGAAAACACGCATGATTTCTACGATACTTATTAAGCTCTTGCGATTGAACTCATTTCGACCATGAACTTTTCCAATTTCTTTGAGTGCTTTAGAAAATTAGCCTCAATTCTCATTGGAAAAGGCCCCACTTCCATACTCAAATATGTGCTTCTGTCAAGGGTGCATTGTATCTAAACACCTCAATAAACAACAGTTATAGAAAACATTAAGAGCTTTAGCTCATCCTCCAATCAATGTAGAAGTATTATTAGTAATATTTGAAAATGTATTTTCGTGATTCATTCTTTGACGTTGTTAAATTTGGACTCTAACTTTTAGGCTGTGGAGAGAAGTCTTTAATCGATCACTTTTATCATTCTTAATAAACAAAGTCCATTGTATAATTGAATAGAGGCACAGAAGCATGATTCTTCTGAAGTATTATATATAGGCCTGATATCCTAGATCCGTTGTTCGTTTTTGATTTTAACTTTAATTTTTTTGATTTTCCAGGATCCTTACTTTCGAATGAAGCGAGTGTTGCTCCTAGAATAGGTTATCACAAGCCTTCTTTGATCGAGTCATCATTCTTCCCAGCACTTCAAGTTTCTTTATTTTTACTTATTAATATGCACTCTCATGCATTGGAGATAAATTGTTATAGTTCTATATGTTTAGCCCATGTTCAAACCCCATTTTCAAGGGAAAATGTGTTTTGGAAAAGTGATTTTTTTTAAGAATTTGTGATTAAAAATGAATTTTGAGAAAATGAATTTTTGAAAAATGGAGCAAAAACATGGGCTTAATTTACTGCTGAAAATGGTTGCCTTCATTTTCTTTGAGGTAAATTTTTTTGCTATTTTATTGGCGAAGCCTCTATTATTTACCTCTTTTGTAGTTTCTAAATTGGTTTCATAGATGGCACTTTTCAAAGGCCATAAACTGCCTTTTAACACCTCTTATGATCATTCATTTTATCTTCACTTGTGATTGTTGTTCAGTATATTTCTTAACTTCCTATAAATGAATTGAGTATGAATGGAAAAAGGAATGTTTGGATAAGATTTCTTAATATTGTCTTTTTGACAATCATATGGTCTTTATTTATTTAAAGGTTTTTGTTTCTCCAATTCACTCTGCAACATAGTCAATTATTTCTTTTCTGTAAATTATTCTTTAAACTGTATTATATATCTGCAGGGAGAAACAAAGAAAATGTCTGCCATTGATCCAAAGTCTGTTATATATGTTACTGATTCTGGGAAGGATATAAAGAACAAGGTTTTTCTTTTCTCCTTAAACCAAGTTCTTCTTAAATGTCGTAAATGTCTTTCATAAACTACTCAAGTTCTTCTTAAATGTCGTAAATGTCTTTCATAAACTACTCATAGTAACTATATTTGAATACTACATATGTATCCTTGTTCTCCTGATAGAAGGGCAGACATGATGCTTAAATCTCCTGCACAACTTGTAGCTCTAAATGATAATCTGAGATTTGGGAGGAAACATTTTCAAAAAATTGAATGTTTACATGCTTTAGTCTTCCTACATTTTGTTTTCTGCTATCTGATGTGGTTTCAGTCAAAAGAAAAATACATTATGGCTTGACCGTGATTCATCTGTTTTAAAATCAAGGCGTTTAGTTTGTTCTTTAACTTGCTTTCAAGCTTGTGCAAGAAATTACTCTAAAGTCGGAATCTGTGTTGAAATATTCATTGGGCTGTTTCTTAAAAGTTATTCTTGGGTTTTGATACCCAATAATTCGGACGATGATGTTAAATCGATATTGGATAAATAAATATCAACACCCATGATTGATAACCCGAACCTAAGACTATTTGGACCATTGGAAGTAACCTAATTAATTAGTGTTGATCATGGCCCGATTTCTATACTCATTCAATTGCTTTTGTATGTTGGTCCACTTGTCGTATTTGTATTGGGCTTGGCCCATCTTTATGTCCTAACCTAACCTATATAAGTTGGCCCTCTTTGTCTTTTGTCATTCACATGTTTGCCTTGTCTTGTGTTTTTGAGAGAAAATGAGTCTGCCTCTTTTGCTTTATGCTTCTCCTTGGCCGTGTCTTCTCATTCTTTTCTAGTCTTTGTGGTTGCAAACACCATCATTTTTTGTGTCCTAAGTGGGTACAAATCTTGAGCAACCTGAGTGTGGAAGAGGTTTAAGGTTTTGGGTTGTGATTGCTTAGGTGTATTGATAAGGTTTAGATTGGAACACTGAGCCAAGAATTCCATCAATTGAAGATCGATTATTCAACATTTGGTATCAGAGCAAGGTTGGGATGGAATTTCTGACCAAAAACGAAGCAGAAACTGTCCAGATCGAATTTGTGCGATTTTTTTTCAAAAAGGGCCGAACCTACAACATCAATTTACGGCTAATCCAGATTTTTTGGTGAAACGGAGGTCGAATTCGTGATTTGTAGGTGGAGGAGGTGCTGGTGGTTGGCGCGTGTGGGTGACGGTGGCCGACAATGGTGGGGGTAAGCTTTTTAATGACCGCTAGTGGGGGTGCGTGTGGCTTTCTTCGGCAACAACTTCTTTAGACAAAATTTTTCTAATGTGTTTTCTAACGATTTTGCTATTTTAGTTTTCAGTTTTAGGATATACAAAAAAAGTTGGACAATTTTTTCCCTGGACACTCAAATATTGGTTGCTGGACATTCGTGTTGGCATATCTATTGAACTTTAGGGCAAATAGTGGTGGCTCTAAAGCAACAGATTCGTGTCTCTCGTAATTTATGGACTCGGATAGGTCCGCTTTGGTAAATTGGCTGAAACATTTACATTATCGCGCTAACAGATCATTGTGTGGGGGTAATCATTAGAATTGGGGGTTGTCATTGCTGGCAACCATTGCTTGTGCTAGAAAATTTAGGAATTATCTGTCCTATTTGAAGTGTTGAAGTTGATAGCAAGTTAGTAATTGATTTTGTGTTGTAATTGTCATATAGTCACTACATGAGACTGTATTGAGTGAGAATTTGAATTTTTTGTTAATATACATGTTGCATTGATTATCCTGTTAGAACACCTGGACGTTCAAAAATTCCCTTAATCCAAGATCATGAATATTACGAAACGCTGGAAATCTAGAATGGTGTATATTGCGGCAGTATGATTACTTTGTGTGACCTATCTGTGCATTTAGTTGTTATGGTTTCCCAAAAATGTCTTCACATTTTGAAGTCGGTATTTTCAATGGGAATGGGAATTTTTCGATTTGGCATCAAAAGATGAAGGGGATTTCAGTTCAACAAAAAGTTTCAAAAGCCATAGATGGTAAATTTCTAATAAATTTGACAGAAACACAAAAAGAGGAATACGATGAACTTGCTTACACTTCGATTATCTTACATTTATCTGACGTTGTTTTGAGAAAAGTTGAGAAACTGAATTCTACAAAAGAACTTTGAAAAAAGTTGGAGTACTTATATGTGCTTAAGTTCACTCCTAATAAACTATACTTGCTTGAAAGATTTTTCAATTTTAAAATGGATCCTTCAAAGGATCTTGACGACAATCCGGATACTTTTAACAAATTTTGTTCAAGATATTGTTAACTGTGATGAAAAGGTGTTTGAAACATATAAAGGAAATATCTTACAAATTCCAAACTTGATTCATATAGAGAGGTTAAGAATGCAATTAAATATTATCATAGACTCACTTAGGAGTAAGGAAATGAAAATTAAGGCTAAAAATGAAGATAAGGGAAGTGGTGAGTTACACATGATAAGGAGTAGGATGAAGTTTAAGCAAATAAATTTGGGTAAAGCTCAAAATAGTAGTGATTCAAGTAGTGACTCGAGTGATGAAGGTAATAAAAAGAAGAGCAAGGGACGGGACAAGTCTAGTGGTAAACAGTATTACAATTGTGGTAAGTTTGGACACTTTATTAGGGACTGCCCAAGAAGAAGGATAAGCAAAAGGGTAATATGAGAAGTGAAACGAATGTGGTTGAGGAGTCGAGTTATGACTCTAGTGAGGTATATTGAGAGTAAACCTAGTTACTGCATATGCATTTGTGTGTGATCCTTTCTACATGTGTGCGATTGCCTAATTCTGTTGCATGATTATGATTATATGTTACATTTCAATTTGTTTGAAATATGTGTTTGCATGAATTTGAGGTAATGTGATTAATCGATGTGATTGTTTGCATGCATAGTAGGTTAGCATGCTTTAGCAGTGAGTTGTATATCTTTTGGTAAGATAGAGTATAGATGCGGGTACATTGTGGTTTGTACTGAGGATGTAGAATATGACATTTGAATCATGAGTGGAGAAGTGATAAAATGTCTAGAATCTTTTATCTGTGAAAGAGACCCTGTACAGGTGGAGTGTGAGAGAAGTACTTATATCACTTCGATAAGGTAGAGACACATTATCCACGTAGGTTGGAAGAAGTGATGTGGTGATAGAAAATTATCCTGAGAGCTTAGGATCTATTGTGACTTACTAGTTAGACATGAGTTAAGTGATTATCTAGTAAGTATGGTGGGCGATGAGAAGAGATATGTGTTCTCTAGGTAGGAGTAACACAAAATGGGATAGGATAAGTGTGATGAGATCTTTCGTGGGGTCATTTATGCAACAAGGTGATTAACATAGTGTTAATCTTGTGCTGATTAACATAGTGTTAATCTTTAGCTCTATGTGAACAAGATTTTGAAAAGATCTGTGTATTACCCTATATAATATCTTCATCGCATGATTATTTGTTCAATGTGATACTTGTTCCTACTTGGGTTTTTTGGACCCTAGCCCTGGTGAGTACATGAAGCAGGAATGGTATGTGTTTCAGGTTCGAAACACAAGGTAAGGTTTGTGATACCAATTTTATTAGATTACCTTCATTGTGCAAGTATAAACTTGTCTTTGCTTGCTTGCAGATTATTGGGCATCAAGGTAGAGATTGTAGGGTTTTGATACCCAATAATCTAGGTGATGATGTTGATGTTGGATAAAATAAATATTGACAACCAAGATTGATGACCCGAACCTAAAACTATTTGGGCCATTGGAAACAACCTAATTAATTAGTGCTGCTCATGGCCCAGTTTCTACACTCATTATAAGGCTTTTGTAAGTTGGCCCACCTGTCGTATTTGTATTAGGCTTGGCCCATCTCTATGCCCTAACCTAACCTATATAAGTTAGCCCTCTTTGGCCTTTGTCATTCACGTGTTTGCCTTGTCTTATGTTTTGAGAGAAAAACGAGTCTGTCTAGCCCTCTTTGGCCTTTGTCATTCACGTGTTTGCCTTGTCTTATGTTTTGAGAGAAAAACGAGTCTGTCTCTTTTGCTTTGTGCTTTTCCTTGGCCATGTCTTCTTGTTCTTGTCTAGCCTTTGTGGCACTGCCTTTGTGGCTGCAAATACTGTCATTTTTGGAAAAATTGTAGCCAAGATACCAAACATTTCGTTTATTAGTAGACTTTGTCCGAACCTTTTATTTGTGCCACCGCGAGTACCAAACCTTTAAAAAATGTGCAGCTCAAGTCCAAAATGACAATTTACGTTAGTTTGACTACAAAAACCATTAGTTGAAAATGTATTATTATTTTTTCCAAATAAGGTAGGGGCATTTTGGATAAAACACATTTTTCCTAATAAATCAAAAATTAAAAAAAAAAGAATAAAGCTACAACCCATCTTCTTCTCCAAAATCAAAATCACTCCACCCAACTGCCACAACCACCGTCGGTACCCACAACTATCCACCCAAAACCACCACCACTAGACAGATCCACCTTGCCCACCTAACGCCCGCGCTATCCATCATCCAGCATCTACTGAATGAGGATAGGATGAACTATCACCCGCTATCGACCACCTATCTACCCACTGTTGATCACCACCGCCACCTCAATTTAGATTATGCTTCAATCACACACTGTCGATCAACACTGCCACCTCAATTCAGATTATGCTTCAATCTCACTTGAATCAATATCCTTCATTGGCCACACCCATTACCATCCATATTATGGTCACAACCTCTAGCCCAATGCCTTCGCAAAACTAGGCATCACCATGGCCTCAAAAGCTGCAACTCCCTCAAACCTTCAGAGAAAAATTGAACCTTCAGCCCCCTCAAGCAATCGAACATTCACGTCACTATCACCATCAAATTGCTACCTCCGCCATCACTTTTCCTCGCCATCGCCACTTTCATTCACTAGAACAACTATTTATACCACAACAATAGCAAAACTTCAAAATCAAATCTAATTTAAAAATCAATTTCGATTTTAGATATAAAGTAAAGAAATTTGACACTCTTTCATTCTTCCTTTATTGGGTGGCAGTGGTGATGGCGATGACTTACGGCGGCCTGGATAGCTAGGGCGGTCAATCACTTGGGTGGTGGGGAGTTCGACAGCCTAGATGGAGGTGGTGGTCGATCGCCTGGGTTGTGGCGACGGCGACTTTGGGGCAGGGAAGAAAGGGTAGGTTTGGGTGCTTTTAATCATCTTCTTTTTTTATATATTTTATTGTTAAATTATTAATATATAGCCAATTATATCTACCTCTATTAAGTTACAACTTTACCCCTGTCTTACTTGGTCAAAATTATTAGATTTTTAATTTTTGAGGTCAATTGACGGTTTTGGTAATCAAACTAAGGGAAATCGTCATTTTGGACTTGAGCTACACATTTTTTAAAGGTTTGGTACTCATGGTAGGACAAATGAAAGGTTTGGGCAAAGTCTGCTAATAAATGAAAGATTTGGTACCTTGGCTGCAATTTTCCCGACATTTTTTGTATCCTAAGTGGGTACAAATCTTGAGCAACCGGAGTGTGGAAGAGGTTTAAGGTTTTGAATTGTGATTGCTTGGGTGTATTTATAAGGCTGAGATTGATACACTGAGCCCGAAATATCACTAATTAGAGGTCGATTATTCAACAGTTATGTTGTTTTTATTCTCAATTTTAGCGTTTATTACCTGAATTCATACCTTAAAAGTGCACCATAAATTGGAACATGTTAATAAATTGTTTCTGAGAGAGAAATTTTTAGACTGAAAGAATTATATGCATAATGATTTGTTTTAGATATTATTTATTAAAACTTTGCCCATCGCTTCTATCTCTCTATGTTTATATATTGATTAAAGTTTATTATGTATTATAATCATTTACCTAAATAAAGTTCTTTTGGAGTTCCAACCTAAATAGCCATGTTGATGGAAACCTCCTAAATGATTAGTTTACTCACTTTCTTTCTTCATCTACTTCTGCTAACAAATGTTGTATATAAATAAATAAATAAATACGCATTCTATGTTGGCCAAGATTCTCTAGAGAATCATAAGGAGTATGGAACAAACCTTGAGGTACTACAATTTTTATCCCAGTTCATATTCTAAATGGATATTGAAGTAACCTGTGTACAAATCTTGACTAGTTTCCGACCACCTGTTCTTTACCATGAACTTATGCTTTGTTTGCAGGAGAGTTACTGTTTGTCGCCCAAAACTTGTATTAGAGAGTGTGAACATGGCATTGTAGGGGCACAATTGAGATTCCATTTCTAGGGTTATCATACAGAAATTGGCCGACATAAGACGAGTGATAAACCACAAGAATTCCCCACGATGAGAGGTACGGCCTTGGTCCAATACCACTCAAAAGCAGCAGCTGTGGGCTTCCGAGAGCCCCAGCACAAAAACCTCTCCCTTTTCATGCACCATTGCAGGGTGGCCTTGTTTGGTCCCGAAAAACCACTCCTATTGCCCATTTTAGATCCAGCGGTTTATTATCTTTTTTGCTTACTTATTATTTGTGATTGTGAGGGAGGAGTACTGATCTCTATCTCTTCTTGGACTTTATTAGGTAGACATACCCATTAAATATCTTGGTTTTTTCCTGGAAGATGATGCTGAACTTGAACGCATCAAAAAAGTAAGACAATAATGTGATAGACTCCATAGCATTTTCTTTTTTGGCGATATAAACAATAATTTTCATTTAGTATTGTTATGTTGCAAACAGCAACTTCTATTTTTCAAATAATGCTCATATTATCATTTATCAGGAATATGGGGCCAGCCGTATGCTAACAGGTGAAGTGAAGAAGCGGCTTATTGAAGTTCTAACAGAAATGGTTGAAAGACATCGTAGGGCTAGATCTGCCGTTACGGACAGGGTAACTGATTAGTTTCTATTATTAAATGATGTCGTTGTAGTTAAGCTAGACCGATTTTTCTAAAAGTTTAATGTGGATAATCCTATTGTGATTTTGTAGTGTCAATGGTTGTGGAACCTGAAAACCATAATTATAGGGATCATACAAATATAATGATTCTCATAATCTTGTGATGTTTGGCTAAAGAAACCACAAAAAATAATCTGTGGCTTTATCTGGTTAAGTATACATTGACAGGGTGCATTTTATTTTATTTTTATTTTTGCCGATAATGGTGGCCTACGAAAAAATAAATTCTCTTTCAACTAAATAATTCATTCTACTTACAAAAGTGTGAACTTCAATAATTAGATTGAAATTATTAGCAGAGCTATTAGTTGGGTTATCTATTGGATTTGTTTTATTTATTTGGGTTGTCAGTAGGGTTCTTTTGGATGTTTTTCTTATTGTTTTAACTTTAAATTAATAACTTTGTTTATTATTATGATCTTCTGATTTAAAAAAGTAAAAATTCCAATTCACATTGCTTATAACCAAGTTGGATGCTAAAATTTGGTTTCAATGTACTTTAGAAGAGATAGCTCTAAATTGATATTAATAACAAAACATCCATGTCGCTAACCTGAGATTTTATTGGTAATAATTTTATCTATATAAAGCCATAGAAGTGAACTAGAAAAAGTTGGGTGTGGGTAAAGAGCAAAAGATGCCAATGTTTGTATAATTGCTTTGAAAATAGGTAAAAAAAAACAAGAGAACTCGTTTTAAGTGAATTTCTTTTTCTTTTCTTTTTTTCTTAATGCGTCTATGATCATGTGGAGAAATGTTTATTTAGTGCTTCATCTTCCTTGTAGTAGGAAGTTTGATACTGCTCTGAGTTCATTTTAATTTTATTTGTTCATCATAGCATGTTCTCTAATACTTATTTAGATAACAAATTTCAAATCTAGCAAATTTCCACTCACAATAATCTCTTTAAAAAGGATGTTCAAATTAATTCTTACCCCCTGATATCAGGATAGTGATTTTAGTACATGAACTGAAGTTTTTTACTGGAAATTTTTATCAAGAGAAATTGTTGACATGATTGTGATTACTGAATATCACTTCATAGATTGTTGATCATAGATTAAAGTAACTATATATATTTAATTCTCAGTAAAGGTGAATTGTATGATGACAGCTGCAACCTAAGTATTTTCCTTTCTGTGTTTTTCTTGAAACTAGTCCGCTCATATGATTGATGCGATCTTAGTTGAATATGTTAGACGAGGGAAAGGCAGACCAAAGTTAATGATAAGTGTGTTTTTGCATACTTATTTATGTCACAAACAGGACTTAATAACGAGCAAAATGATTGAATTGTGACTTAATCTCATACATTTGTGAATTATAAGGAACAACGAAGAACATGGTGAAATTCAGGAGAAAAACGTGAAAAAGGACTAAAATGACGCAAAGTGAAAGTTTAGGGACCAAAGTGCAAATATCCAAAAATTGATCCGATGATCAAATCGAGAAATTGATTAAGCCAATGGCCAATTGACGATATCATGGGATGATGAAATGAAAGAATGAAGAGAAGATGCCAAGAAGTGAAGGATGCAAGTGGAGGGACCAAAATGCACATCTGCCATAGTTGATAGTACTATGCGACCGCATAGGGTCGCATAGTGCTACCATCTATGCGGTCCCATAGTAGCATACCGAAAACAAAAAGGTACCAAAACTTTACTCTGTGCGACCGCATAGAGTTGCTCTATGCGGTCGCATAGAGCAATTCTCGAGGGAAAATTCAGTTTCATTTTTCTTCCGAAACTCTTATGGAAACAATATTTTTAGAGTCCTATAAATACAAAAACTCGACCAGAACGTGGGGGACGCCATTTTTACATGTTTTTGAGAGATTTTAAAGGAGAAACGAAGGATAGAACAAGAGAACAACATCGCGCCAAGTGAAGATCGGATTGAAGATTGATTCGGGTGATGTCGTTTCTTCAAATATTTTTATGTTTTATTCTTTTTAGCATGTTAGGCTAGATTTATCATTGTTAGGAGATCGATGAACCTTGTAATACTACGTTTAATTGTTGCTTTGGATTTTTGACATATTTGAACATAAGTTCCAGATTTGATTGATTTATTACGTTTTTATTTTCATATGATTATTGTGCACGTAATTATATGATTGTGGTGGCCTGTTTTATGCATTCGAAAGAAGGAAAATAGGTTCGACATAGTATAAATCATCATAGGGTCCGATAGGGGACAGAAATATACCTCTATGCCTTGTGTGAATCATTGGATATTCGTGAATTTATAATGCATGTCGGTATGTTAGTATTCATCATAGAAATATAGTCAAATCATATATCGGGATAGGTTTGGCATTGCTCGAGAGAGATTGCTAAATTAACATAGGAATATTGATTCATCTTTTGTGGAACTGTGTGTCAAAGTTGCATAATTGACAATTGAACGAGTATTGCTTGAGGATTCGTGATCCTAGTTCGTTAGTACATCCATTAATTCCATAAAATTTTAGTAAATTGCATCCAAGTTATTTTGCACTCAGTATAACTCTTCATTCATAGTTGCATCAACGGTTACATTTTGTTAGTTAAAGTACAAAACCTCAATTTGATTTTAGTGTTTCGGTTAAGGTCATAATAGGTTAATTCGAACTAATTCAATCCTTGTGGGATCGATACTTGGACTCATAGTCCATTTTACTACTTGTCAACGTACCATACACTTGTGGTGGATTTTAAATCGGAACAAATAATTTCGTGAACAAGTTTTTGGCACTGTTTTCGGGGATTGAAATTTAGTTTTAATTCTATCTTTTGTGACACTAATTTGAACTTATCTAGATTAGTAGTAGTTAGTTTACTAGGTTTAGTTTATTATTACTTCAATTTAATTTTGTGTTGATTTTGCAATCTCAGGGTTTGCATGCAAGGAGCACCTGATCAAGACTTGGTTCCTATAGATCCAGAGATCGAACACACATTCCGTCACAGGCAAAGAGAAGCAAGAGCGGCACAAAAAATGGCTAACGAGTAAAATCGACCGATAATTCCACTCAACGAAGGCATGACAATTGAAGATGATGGGAATACAGTACTCGGGGACTTCATGGCTCCATTGGTGGTCCAAAGTCAATCTAGCATTGTGTATCCTCCATTTGGACAACTGAATTTCCAGCTGAAAACTAATGTGATTCAACTATTTCAGAATGGGCATCAATACCACGGGATGGCTAGTGAAAATCCACATACACACCTATCACGATTTTTGGATAAGTGCCAACACTTTAAGTATTAGGGTATCTCGGACGATGCTATAAAACTGCGGTTGTTTCTACACACCTTGCGGGATAAAGCACTTGAATGGCTGGATTCACTTCCCATCGCAAGCATCACCACTTGGAACGAGCTAACCCACAAATTTTGCACCAAGTTCTTCTCGCCAGCTAAGGTAGCCAAAATGCGGCATGATATCTCTATATTCAACCAATGTGAGTGTGAATCATTTGAAGAGGCATGGAATCCTTTCAAGAATATGTTAATGAAGTGCCCGCAACATGGCTTTGACAAGAAGACACATATCCGATTTTTGTACACTGGACTATTTCCATCCTTCAAGAGCATGGTGGATTCATCATCTGACGGGTCTATCTCCACAAGAACAATTGACGGAGCATGAGAGCTATTTGAGAAAATGGCTACAACTTTAGCCATGTGGTCTACAAATCGAGTGGTTTAGAAGAGAACGCCGGGGGTTTATGAAGTAGATACTTATTCAGTACTGTCTGCAAAGATAGACTCTTTGTTCCATAAGGTTGAGAGCATTTCACAGACCGCCACTGCTAAACAAGTCAATAAGCTAAGTTGTGAAGAATGTGGAGCAGACCACAATACTGTTAATTGTCCAATTCTCGCATAGGGGGTTGAACATGCAGATTTTGTGCAATGGGGTCAACGCCAACAGAACAACCCACATTCAGGAACCTTTAATCAGGGTTGGAGAAAACACCCAAACTTCTTGTGGAGTAATTAGAATCAAAATAGACCACAAGGTCAATATCAGCAGCAGGATAAAAAGCTACCATTGGAAGAGATGTTTGAAAAGTCCATGGCAACAACGAATCAGTATCTGGAAGCCAACAACCAGTTTATACGAAAGACAGATGCAACTCTTCAAGAACAAAATGCAGCGATCAAAAATTTGGAGACACAAATGGGACAGATGGCAATCTCCATGATGGGTAGAATACTAGGAAATTTACCCAACAATACTAAAATCAACCCTAAGGAGCACGCAAAGGCTATAACAACCAGAAGTGGAGTACAACTACTAGAGATATATGTAAAAAGACCAGTAGCTAGCAAGGAATCAGCACCAATCTCAGACGACGAAATTGTGGAACAGACTGAACAAACAACAGGGGATGTGGTCAAGAAGAATTCCAATACATCACGGGATACAGCTACCATTCCTATCAACCCTCATGAGCCTCCTATTCCATTCCCGCAGAGGTTGAAAAAGCACAAATTGGATCAGCGATATAGTAAATTTCTTGAAGTTTTCAAGAAACTACACATCAACATCCCATTTGCTGAAGCACTGGTTCAGATGCCGAGTTATGCAAAATTCCTTAAGGATATCCTCTCCAACAAGTGAAAGATAGAAGAACACGAAACAGTGATGCTAACTGAGGAATGCAGCGCCAGAATCCAGAGAAAGTTGCCTCCAAAACTAAAGAATCCAGGGAGTTTTACTGTACCTTGCACTATTGGGAATTGTCATTTTGATAAAGCGTTGTGTAACTTAGGTGCAAGTATTAATTTAATGCCTCTCTCTGTTTTCAGGAAACTTGGCTTGGGAGAAGCTAAAACCACAACAGTCACATTACAGTTAGCAGATCGATCTCTTACACATCCAAGAGGGATCATTGAAGACGTATTGGTAAAAATGGAGAAGTTCATATTTCCAACCGATTTTCTTATCTTAGATATGGAGGAAGATAAGGATGTTCCACTTATATTAGGGCGACCTTTCTTAGCTATTGTAAGAGCGATTGTTGATGTTCAGAAAGGGCAGCTTATATTGAGGCTTGGCGAAGAGCAAATCTCGTTCAACGTGTTCAAGGCAATGAAATTCCCTACTGAGCCAAACAGCTGTTTTCAGATCGATGTAATTGACAGAATAATTCAAGATACATTTTGGCTACATCATCCTTCCGATGCATACGAGGCATGCATTGTACATTCTCAATCCACTCACACTGATTCGAGTGAGATTGAAACATGTGCACAATTTTTGGAAACTAATCCGCCATACATGCGCAGACATTACTTCGAAGAGCTGGGAACTAGGACTACAAAGTCAGTGTCATCTATTCAGCAACCTCCCAAATTGGAACTCAAGCAACTGCCACCACACCTTCGATATGCTTACTTGGGGGAATCTTCTACACTTCCGGTTATTATTTCAAGTACTGTCAGTGAGGTGGAGGAAGAGAAACTATTTCGGGTGCTAAGGGAGAATAAAACAGCCATTGGATGGTCGATTGTAGATATCAAGGGGATCAGCCCGTCACTATGCATGCACAAAATACTTATGGAGGAAAAATTCAGACCAAGCATTGATGGTCAGCGGAGATTGAATCCACACATGAAGGAAGTGGTTAGAGCTGAGGTATTGAAATTGCTCGACGCAGGCATAATCTATCCAATATTAGATAGTGCATGGATCAGTACAGTACAAGTTGTTCCCAAGAAAGGGGGTATCACAGTGATAGAAAACGAGAAAAATGAGTTGATTCCTATAGGGACAGTGACTGGATGGAGAGTTTGCATCGATTACCGCAAACTAAACACTGCTACTCGAAAGGATCATTTTCCACTACCGTTCATTGATCAGATACTGGAGAGACTAGCAGGACATTCGCATTACTGTTTTCTGGATGGGTTTTCCGAGAATAATCAGATTCTAGTAGCACCCGACGATCAGGAGAAGACAACTTTCACTTACCCTTACGATACCTTTGCATACCATAGGATGCCATTTGGTTTATGCAACGCTCCTGCAACTTTTCAGCGCTGCATGATGGCTATCTTCTCAGATATGATTGAGAAATTCATCGAGGTATTCATGGATGACTTCTCAGTGTTCGAGTCTTCGTTTGATGAGTGCTTGGAGCATTTGAGTCTTGTGCTACAGCGGTGTACAAAGACTAACTTGGTATTGAATTGGGAGAAATGCCACTTTATGGTACAGGAAGGCATCGTGCTACGACAAAGAATCTCAGCAAAGGGTATTGATGTGGACAGAGCACAGATTCAGGTGATCGAGAAATTACCACCACCTACATCAGTGAAAGCTGTTTGTAGTTTCCTCGGGCATGCCGGTTTCTACAGAAGGTTCATCAAGGATTTCTCAAAGATTACTAAACCATTGTGCTGTTTGTTGATGAAAGAATCCACATTTGAGTTCACGGATGAGTGTCTGCTGGCTTTTAACACCTTGAAGGAAAAGTTGATTTCAGCACCCGTGATCATCACACCGGATTGGAATCTGTCATTTGAATTAATGTGCGACGCCAGTGATTTTGCTGTTGGGACCGTCTTGGGACAACGAAGAAATAAGATATTTCACGTGATTTACTACACAAGTAAGACCTTGAACGATGCTTAACTAAATTATGCCACTACAGAGAAAGAGCTCCTTGCCGTTGTCTACGCCTTTGACAAATTTCGATCATATCTTGTAGGGTCAAAGGTCATAGTTTACACAGATTACGCTGCCATCAAGTATTTAATGGAAAAGAAGGATGCAAAGCCAAGTCTCATTCGTTGGATACTGTTGCTTCAAGAGTTTGACTTGGAAATCAGGGATAAGATGGACGGTGAAAACGTGGTGGCAGACCACTTATCTCGACTCGAGGCCACAGAACAGACAGCGACAGTGGAAATCAACGAAGTCTTCCCAAATTAACAGATTTTTGGTATGGAGGAGGCACCCTGGTATGAAGACATAGTTAACTACTTAGCCAGGTCTATCATGCCGCCTGATTACTACAGTCACCAAAAGAGGAAATTTTCTCTGAATTGAAATATTATTTTTGGGAAGATCCCATTCCATACAGGCGGGGGGCTGATCAAACTATTCGTCGCTGCATACCTGAGGAAGAAGTGCCTTTGATATTAGAACATTGTCATTCATCTACATATGCAGGGCATTTTGGTGCTTCAAAAACAACGGCGAAGATCCTTCAATCAGGTTTTTATTGGCCTACACTATTTAAGGATGCTTTTGAATTCGTGAAAAGGTGTGACCGATGTCAACGCACCGGTAATAAATCCAGGAGAAATGAAATGCCTTTGAACAGTATCCTGGATGTGGAACTATTCGACGTCTGGGGGATCGACTTCTGGGGCCATTTCCTCCATCCTTCTCTAATCAGTACATATTAGTGGCTGTGGATTACGTATCGAAATGGGTTGAGGCAGTTGCATTGCCTACCAACGATGGGAAGGTGGTAATTGAGTTTTTAAAGAAACATATTTTTACCCGCTTTGGAACACCGAGCGCTATAATCAGGGACGGGGGCAAACATTTCTGCAATCGCCAGTTTGAATAATTGTTGATTAAATATGGCGTTAAATATCATGTAGCTACTGCATATCATCCCCAAACCAGTGAACAAGTCGAAGTGTCTAATAGGAAATTGAAGCGAGTACTCGAAGTCACAGTAAGCTCATCACGAAAAGATTGGTCTAAGAAACTGGACAACGCCTTGTAGGCCTACAGAACTGCATTCAAGACCCCTATAGGAATGTCGTCGTATCGACTGGTTTTCGGGAAAGCATGCCACCTACCTCTTGAGATAGAACATCATGCTTATTGGGCAATGAAGAAATTGAATTTAGATTTGAAGGCTGCGGTTAAAAACGTCTAGTACAACTTAATGAGCTGGATGAGCTTAGAATGGAAGCCTACGAAAATTCAAGACTCTACAAAGAGTGCACCAAGAAATGGCACGATATGCACATTTAGAGACGTGAATTTACGGTGGGGCAGAAAGTGCTACTCTACAACTCCAGGCTTAAGCTAGTTCCAGGAAAGCTGCGATCGAGATGGTCTGGTCCGTATACTATTACACAGGTTTTTCCACATGGGGCTATTGAGATCACTCACGATAGCAAGGGGACATTCAAGGTTAATGGACAGCGTTTAAAGCACTATTGGGGCGACGATTTTTCAAAAGAAAAGTCTACCGTTCATTTTAGACCACCAGAATGACGCAATACGGTAAAGTCGAGCTATCGACTATAATCTAGCGCTGGGTGGGAGGCAACCCATTGTATCCTTTTATTCGCTTACTTTTCACATTATTTTTCGAATTATTTCATTTTCGCATTTGCATTTTTCTAGGTCATCGGTCGTACATGCATGTTAATTGGATCGAATTATCATCCGCTTAATTTCCTAGGCATTACACACATGGTCCGTGAGTTTGAAATGATTTTGGGTGTTTGGGAGTAGGGTTCACGCATTTCTAGTTAAAAGAACGTTTCTTTTTTAAAAAGAAATAAATCAAATAAAATAAAATATTGGTCTATGCAATCGCATAGACATATTGTCTATGCGACCGCATAGACGCCATCCGAAGTTCAAAAGGGGGCATTTTTCATTATTATGCAACCGCATAGTTTTGTACTATGCGGTCACATAGTAGAGCTCGGTCATGGTTTTAAACCATGACCAAGCCATTCCCCTCCCCCATTTCCCATAGTTGGCTCTCACGTTCCACACTTCACACACCTCACGCACATCGAATCACACTCCACATTTCACTCGACTCACCAACCCATTGACACTATATATCATCCCTCCAACCTCCTTTGCGATTTCAAGGTAATTTCTCATTCCCTTTTGTCTTTGACTTTCTTTCGGTTTGTTTTGTGAAGAACCACGAAAATTTTGAGCTTCATTACGGAGAATGGGCATTAGGTTATCGATGGGTTGTGGATTTTGAGGTTGGGTTGTGTATGGATTGATGGCACATCACACTTTAGGTGTTTTAGAAGGTTCAAAATGAATGAGTATTACATGTTCGATAAAATGTCGACTCGACCTTCATGGTGCATTATGTGGAATCTTGCATTTGATAATCTACATTTATACACTATCCTGCACATTGCAATCCAATGCCATCGAATTTGAGCTTGAAACACTCACATACCAACCACACACATTTAGGCACACGTGTTAGGTTCACGTCACTACATCGCACCCACTTCGTCCCTTGCGTTAAGTACCTGTACAACATCCAATGAGCTTGAAAATTGAATATGTGTCACTCCACACTACATATTTTCATATGCTCGGACGTTGCTCAGAAAAATTCAAGTTTTCTCGATGATGTCCGGGGGAACATGCACACTTAATCCTCAAGTCACTTGATTCATTTTGGTTGTTTGGACCTCCATTTGTGTGTAACTTATTACTTTGCCTTCCTTAGATGTTCTTGAGCATGTTTTCTTGACATTTGCATGTTACCACATTCACAACCACCTGAAAGATCACATCCATTTTGCAACGCGTATGCACATGGCTAGGTCATGGCACCCTACGTCACCTAATTTACACCATTATATGACATACCAAACGAAGTCCATTTTCTTTGAAATTTGAATATGTGGTAGATCTCATTGAATACTCTCATATGCCCGGAGCTTGCTCGGGAAATTTCGATATTTTTCGATGATGTCCAGGGCCGAACATGCGTACTCGGTCATGGGTCCAATTTTTTTTCAAATGTGCTTGTTTCGCCCTAAATTTTCCAGTTTTTCACCTTGGCATTCTCTTTACACTACCTTCTATGTCATATTTTGATAAGTGCACACTAAGGTGTTCTATATGCATGTTGAAGCAAGTTTGGGGGACTTGTGAACTATTTATCTCGCTTATCTCATTCCCCCTATCGTTTTTTAAAAAAAATGCAGTTTACTGACTGTTATTTCTATACCTTTGCAGGATGCCTCCAAAGCATACATCAAAAGGAAAGGAGAAAGTTGGTTCCACATCTGGCACAACTCGGACTAGGGAACCCGAAGGGGGTGTCCGGTGTTTTCTTTCTTCAGACCAAGCAGCCCGCTATGCCAATGTTGTCCGGGAATGGGAGCTCATTGAAAGACCACACCCCGTCTATGAAAATTTGGTGCGGGAATTCTATGCAAATTTTAATGCTGAAATAGACACACCTAGATCCGACCATCTGCATCAGACTTGGGTCGGGCAAATGGATCATGTTTTCACCTGAGGTAATACATGATTATTATCAACTCACCTGGACTAATGTAGTCCCAGTCCCACATGATTTCAACTAGGTTGAAGTTGTAGAAGTTTTATTGGGACGTGAAAATGCTTGGTCGCTCCCTACTGCTGATTGGTATCAGATTGACCTCACTCCTTCTATAACCATCCTATGGTTGTTCATCTGCCACAACATCAAGCCCATCTCCCATAGGACGACATTCACAGATCAGACGGTGGGTTTCATCTACCACTTAGTTCGGGGCAACAAGATTGACTTGGCCACTTACATTTACAATCAGATACACGTTACAGGCGCATGGGGTGACAGGCACACATCACTGATTTTCCTGAGCTTGATAAGTGGAATTTGTAGAGCTGCCGGCATACAAGTTCAGCCAGGGGAGGCACCGGAGAAACCAAGTCCATTTATCAAACGCCTCACACTCGAGGCCCAGGACCGCACCAGAATTAAACATCAACAGAAATTGGAAAACGAGTTCCGACGACAGCAACAGGCTGCAGAGGGACCAGCAGCTGAGAAATTTGAAATACCACAGGGTCCACCACCACCGGCTGACGTGGACACCCAGTTATTGCGGCAGATGTTTGCTACTATGACTGGACACAACCAAGACATGCAACAGCTTCAGCAATCCTTTGGAGCACTGATTACCACCATCCAGCAAGTGCAGACGGATATGGCATCTGCACAAAACTTCGCATCCACTGCCAGCATTGAATCCATCGTAGCACGCCGACAAATAAGTACCTTCGACAGGCATCTGGGCATGTACGTTAGCCGGATGGACGGTATACAGTGGCGGGTAAACGAGTCTTGGGACCGTCTAGGGAGTTTGGAGACGAGGGTTCAGGCAATGCAGATGGAGCAGACCCAGCAGTCTGCCATATTGAGAGAGATCTTGTCCCACCTTCCCTCCCCTCCTGGCAATGATGATGCCTAGCCCAACTTTCCGTCCCAGCCACCGTTTTGATCAGGGGAGTACTGTTTTCCCCATTTTGATTTTTCGTTTTCATTTTGTCCTTCAAATTATGTCTTTAATCTTTTGTTAATCTTACATTGAGGATAATGTATTAACTAAGTTTGGGAGGGAGTGACATAATTTTAAGTCTCTATCTGTGTTCATCATTATCTATTTTTCACTACTTTCCATTATTGCATAATGTGTGCATGATGCGTGTTAAAAAAAAATAATAATTTTGCATTTTATTCAATTATTTTAAATTTTCTTCATGCATGCTTGTGTGGGTTTGATAACCTTGTTAGCTATGATGATATTATTGGACTAGTGTAAAATACAAAACTTTGGATCTGGTGTTACTTAGACTAATTGATACTTGTTGATGCAACACTTGACATTGTCTATGCACGCTATTCATGCTTGCAATATTAGGAGAATGACTGGATTTTGGACATAACATAGGAAAAGAATGATAACCCTATATTGAATTAGCCCATGAACTACCTTAAGACGGTTTGGTGATAGTTGAGCTATTATAGGAAAGCATTGAGATGAGCGGGGGCTCCGTGCATGAAAATTATTGTGTGGATTGCCTAGACCAGTGGGATGAAGAGTAGGTGAAAATCTTAAATTGGGGGTTGATTTTGGAAACTAAATGTCTAGAAAAATGACAAAGGGCACAAGTTTAATATGTGAGAATAAAACACTTCTTTTCATGCCTTTATGACTCGAGCAAGTAAGCCTGTAAGGATATTTCAAAATCTAGTGCCATAAAGCTAACTGGTTTGGGAGTCACCGGCTCAAAGCTCGATACATGGGTCATATAGAAATCAAGTGGGAAAGAAGTTAATAAAAAGTCATCTTATCGAGCCTTTATAACTCGAGTGAATAAGCCTGCAAGGGTTTAAAACCTGGTGCCCTAAGGCCAACTGGTTTGGGAATCATCAGCCTAAAGCTCGTTACATGCGTTATATAGAAAGCAAATGAGAAGATGACAATCAATCAGAAATTAAAGAAAGGTGAGAAAAACAAAAGAGAGACAAAACATGACGAAAAGCCCTTAGACATTTGGTTGAAGAGATTATACATCTGAGGCGAGACAAGTAATCTAGTTTAATCTTGAGTGTCGAAGCAATCAAATCTAAGAGAGCTTTCACTTTTTGAAATGTAGACTTGTGATGGTAATGCTAAATCCAAACTACGAGAGGGTGAGAACTACAACTATATAAATTCCTAATTTTAAAACACAGCCCTGGGATAGTTAAGTGAAAAGAATAAGTTTGGGGGGTTGTGTATCTCTCAAGCGAGTGAGGATATATTTGACCACATGGGGTCGGGATTCAAATTCATCATGAACCTGATATGTTGGCATGAATTCACACACACACGTCAATTTGCATTTAACAGATAATGGTGATGTCATGTTTGCACAAATAAATTTTTAAATACTCAATCCAATCCTGAGCCACAATAGGGTATTGAGTCATGTTTGTTCAGAATTAAGTCACTACCTTGTTTGAGGACAAACAATAGTTCAGGTTTGGGGGTTTGATAAGTGTATTTTTGCACACTTATTTAAGTCACAAACATGACTTAATAACGAGCAAAATAATTGAATTGTGACTTAATCTCGTACATTTGTGAATTGTAGGGAACAACGAAGATTGTGGTGAAATTTAGGAGAAAAACGCACAAATGACTAAAATGACGCAAAGTGAAAGTTCAGGGACCAAAGTGCAAATATCCAAAAGTCGATCCGATGATCAAATCGAGAAATTGATTAAGCCAACGGCCAATTGACGATATCGTGGGATGATAAAATAAAAAGAATGAAGAGAATATGTCAAGAAGTGAAGGATGCAAGTGGAAGGACCAAAACGCACATCTGTCATAGTTGGTAGTACTATGCGACCGCATAGTGCTACCATCTATGCGGCCGCATAGTAGCATATCGAAAACAAAAAGGCACCAAAACTTTACTCTGTGCGACCGCATAGAGTTGCTCTATGCGGTCGCATAGAGCAATTCTCGAGGGAAAATTCGGTTTCTTTTTCTTCCGAAACTCTTATGGAAATAATATTTTTAGGGTCCTATAAATACAAAAACTCGACCAGAACGTGGGGGACGCCATTTTTACATGTTTTTGAGAGATTTTGAAGGAGAAACGAAGGATAGAACAAGATAACAACTCGCGCCAAGTGAAAATCGGATTGAAGATTGATTCGGGTGATGTCGTTTCTTCAAATATTTTTATGTTTTATTCTTTTTAGCATGTTAGGCTAGATTTATCATTGCTAGGAGATCGATGAACCTTGTAATACTACGTTTAATTGTTGCTTTGGATTTTTGACGTATTTGAACACAAGTTCCGGATTTGATTGATTTATTATGTTTTTATTTTCATATGATTATTGTGCACGTAATTATATGATTGTGGTGGCCTATTTTATGCATTCAAAAGAAGGAAAATAGGTAATACATAGTATAAATCATCATAGGGTCCGATAGAGGATAGAAATATACCTCTATGCCTTGTGTGAATCATTGGATATTCGTGAATTTATACTGCATGTCGGTATGTTAGTATTCGTCATATAAATATAATCGAATCATATATCGGGATAGGTTTGGCATTGCTCGAGAGAGATTGCTGAATTAACATAGGAATATTGATTCATCTTTTGTGGAACTATGTGTCAAAGTTGCATAATTGACAATTGAATGGGTATTGCTTGGGAATTCGTGATCCTAGTACGTTAGTACATCCATTAATTCCATAAAATTTTAGTTAAATTGCATCCAAGTTATTTTGCACTCAGTATAACTCTTCATTCATAATTGCATCAACGGTTACATTTTGTTAGTTAAAGTACAAAACCTCAATTTGATTTTAGTGTTTCGGTTAAGGTCATAATAGGTTAATTCGAACTAATTCAATCCTTGTGGGATCGATACTTGGACTCATAGTCCATTTTACTACTTGTCAATGAACCGTACACTTGCGGTGGATTTTAAATCGGAACAAATAATTTCGTGAACAGTTAACATGGTTAATGGTTTGTGGTAGTTGCTAAGGAACAGAGTCTAGTATATCTAGCTATGAATGGAACTAACTGGTGTAAGAGGCTTCATGTACCCTATTTCAACTTTATTGGGAAGAGGTCTTTGATGCTTTTCCTCAAGCTACCTGAGCCTATGTATTTTCGTGATGTAACTTTCTTTTGCTATATTAAAGTATTTACATTCCTTTTCTTAGGCAAATGGTAGATGCGTTCATAGCAGTACGGCCGCTTCCCAATATGTTCAACTAAATTTGCAAGCTACGTTAAATTCTGATGATCAACGTGAAGAACGCTTGAAACACACGAACAATTTTTTTTATGGAACATTTATTTATATTTATTATACAAATGTGTTCCACGCACCTTAATTTTTAGCTTAGTACAGAATAGAAGAAAAGACATGAAAAGAACAAAATTTGTATCAATTTTTGCTGTCTGTCTGCTATAGCTGATGGATGGTATTATATTTGAATAGTACCAAAGAAGATGCTATTCTTGACATGCTTTAACAGCATTGATTTGGACATAAGAATTTCATTTCCTTTTGTGTGGCATTTGGATATGCTGAGTATGTCATTAAACAATGAATAGCCTTTTAGTCCCTAAATAACTTAAAAGGGAATCACGTTAGATCATGTAACGTTAAATTTTTTAGATGTACTGGGAAGTTGGGATCTACTTTCCACAGCAAATGTAGGTGGGAGAAAGAAAATATTTCATCATAAAATTAGAGGAAAACAGGGTGCCACTCGACTAAATTTGAGGGATAAGCTACCAAGACGGTGTAATCTGGTAGCAAAAGAAATTTTCAGTGGAGTGGCAAAATGTTGTTAATGGAAAGAACATTAATGATTGAAGAAACTGACACTTCGTGGATGCTGTGGTGACATGTTTAGAGATTGGAAAGAACGCGAAGGAAAATCTATAGTTAGCAATGTTACTTGAATAATGTGAAAGTTACCAAACTGGAGTATGGTATGGACATATGGGAATAGTCATGAATTCTTAAAGAGGTGTATAAATGAATAGTAATGAATATTTGTGTAGGGTGTGATCTCGTTGATCACATTCCAATTTGATATGGCGCGATATAATGGTCCAAATGAATTTGTGCCAAAAGATGCAAGTATTTCGATAAGATACATTGAAATCTATAAATTGGACCTTTCTAATTTCATTTTCTTGACATCAATTCAATTCAGTTATATTGATTTCTAATTATTTTATTCTTCAAATTATGTCAAAATATTTTTCAAATTATTTTCGAGTTTCATGTTTGGTATTTTAATAAATAATATCATATAGTCTAAAAGAATATGGTCAAGATTTGTTCGTCCGGCAAAATTAATATTGTGTTATATTAATTTTGAAAGAAATTTGCAATTATATACCTCGCTTTATTTCATCTTCGTCTTATTCATGCCTTTTGTAAGTTCCAGTAAGTTGTAATTAGTTAATTGTTATGCAAATATCGATAAGTCAAAATTTTATCCGATATTTAGCACCGATAAGTTGTGGTTTGATCATATTTACGTACATGAATTTCTACTTAAAAAAGGAACATGATTATGTACTGATTGGAAAACAATAAATATGAAAAGATTTTCAACTATTCATTGTGCAGTTGAAGAGTAATTCACATTTCTTATTACTTTTTCACTGGTAAAGAAAAACAATTTCAAAAATAAAATATGTTCCAACTATTTGCGGTTTGGTTCGATTTTAATCCATGATTTACCTATCGACATTATAGTAATATATTTAAAATAAGTTAATATATAAGTTTAAACGAGAACTAATAATGTTAAATGTTAAATTATATTCATATTTAACATGAAACCTATGAATAAAATATTTTCAAAGTTGGTTACTAAAATATGTTAATAGAACAAATACATCTTTCTTCATTTTTATTTACATTTTCTTGTTTGACCTTCATATTGTCACATAGCGATTGGTAAAGATAGAGTCACATTCTGATATTATAGTTTGGTTAAAATTCTTTTCGTCTTATTAGTGAGATGTTAAATAAGAATTGAACATGATAAGTATAGATATACAACGATTAATAGAGTTTAGGCTTATTAGGAATTAATGAATTTCATTTTCTAACTACTTTATGAAAGTATAAGGTACATAGTAATATTAGTTATAAAATTTTAATATTTTCACACAATCAATACGCTGTCCTTCGATCATTTCAAATCACAAATAAGTTTATTAGTCATTTAAGCACATAAAGAGTCATTTTTCTATTCAAACTACAATTCATAAGTGTATAATAATTTCAAAAACAACAAATAAAAGAAATAACAATGAAAAAATAGCCTAAATGAGAATATGAGACTTATCGAGAAAGGAGAGAAGGAGGCGATCGAATTAGCAGACTAATGGGCAAAAGACGACTGACGATTCATTCAACAGTGATAGACAAACATCAAATGTTTGGAAAGGAGAATTTATGTTAGGGTTTCTGAAATTTTAGACGTGGTTTACTGCCGTAGTTTTGTTAAAAATATATGTTTATTTGGATTGTCGAATATATATGTTTTTTTTTCTTTTTGCATTTAATATGATTTGGGAATAATTTTAGTATAGTTTAGATATCTGGTGAGGATGTGTGTTGTAAACTTGTGAAATCATGGGTTAATAATAATGAATCTAATTTACTTTCTATGATTATTTCAATGGGATGGTTGTAATTTGCATTGTTACATTGGTATTTTTTTAAAAGTGAAAACTGTAAAATTTATAAATTGATAAAATTAATGTGTTAATTAAAAATTTTAAAAACGGTTTGGTTTGTTTTTGTGCGGTTTTTGAAAAACGAAACCTAAACCAAAGGTTCGGTTTGAGGGAATAAAAATCGCGAGTCCACGTGGACTCCAACCAACGGTTTCAATTCAGTTTGCGGTTTCGCGATTTTTTTCTACAGCCCTAGAAAAGATCATCTTTCTTTCAAGTTGTAAGTCGGAAGCTTGATTTCGATGATTTTTATCAATTGTAGCAAAGAAAGAAACTGTAGTCAGACCAACTCATATAGAATAGTCTAATAATTTAGATGACTTTTCCTCGTGACTAATATTTATTGCACTAGGGTCCTTTTCGTTGCGTTAGGGTCCTTTCGGGTGTCAATCTTTTGGGGTGAGGAGGCTAGGGTCCTTTTCGTTGCTTGGGAAGGTTGACTGGAAAAGTTTGGTCCCAATTGTTTATTATGGCTTGTGGATTTTTCTATTTTAATATTTCTTCTTATTAGCAAAATACAATACTAGGCAAAGGTGGGTCCTAATTTTTTATTATGGCTTGTGTGTTTTTCTAATTTGAAATATTTCTTCTTATTTAGAAAAATACAATGCTATGCATATTGTTATGAAGTAAAATACAAGATTGGGAGGAACTTTTTAAATAAAAAGTTGAGATTGTGAGGGAGATTGTATTGTGAGATTTTGTAAGTTGATCGATTATTATTCCCTATAATTGTTGGCAATTTTACGCTTAATTCGTATTTTTCTCTTTTTGACCCGAGTTAGAGATTTCAGTCATAGTTGGTTGTATTTTTCTTTTTCTCTCAATAACATAATCATATTTATATAAAGAATAACTAAATTATTATCTATATTTTGAGTCTAGTATTAATCTCTAGCCATATCATTATCGTTGACATAGTGAAAGATTAAGTAAGCTATTTGTGTTCATATTTCCATATTTCACAATTATCTATTCGTATTTCATTGTTCATTAACATGAGTTATGTTGACCTTTCAAGTTATCCCTAGATACTCACCCAAAATAGTGAATATAAATAGACTGCTCAACCCAAAACACAATCTCAAGATCAAAACATGATGTCTTACCTAATTAAAATCACTTCTGCTTTTCCTGCTCAAATCTATAATTATAGAGAATCATTCGAAATGAGATCCTTTCAATATATTTCGTAACATCCCATAACTTTGCTACTCTTTTTATGATTGACCTGTACTTCTATTATGTTATATGGTTCAATCAATACTTTCTACAATTTCTGATCACATAGTATTGATCAGTGTTATGAATATTGAAGATGATCCAAACTTGTACGAACAAAATTCAGGCCAAAATTGAATCTGCAAACTTCAAATTTGTTGGTAATTTGATGTTCCTTTTGTTTTATTTGTTCGGTGTACCAAATAAGTTTGCTCTTTATTTGGACAAACAATATATTTTGTATGGGTAGAATCCTAGTTCAAAATCATTTGTAGGTCGTAAGCTCATGTTTAATTAATATCGTGTTGTACTTATTAAAAATTGTATTTTTTTCTGGATCATTTTGATATTAAATCAACTTATGTTGGATATCTTTACATTCATGAGTGATCATGACTTACATAGCACATGTCATGTTGATCCGTAAGAGATTATGTAGTGTTATTGCAATACTTGGCTTATTGAAAATAATTTATTTTTTGTTTATCATTGTAAGGGCCCTTAGTAATAAAAACTGTGAAACTCTCTAAAGAATCAGTGAGTGGTTTTTTTTAATTGAATACTGAATGAAATGTCCAGAAACAATGAAAATACAAGATGTCATAGTCAATTGTGAAAGAATTAAAAGTTGAACAAGGAGATTTTTTTGGTCGAAGCCCCAAAGGGATGCCAAGCACTTCCAACATCTAATCCATATCGAGCATTCACATAAATAGATAATGATCTATTGCACTATAACATCTCAAAATAGCAACCAAGGATACAACAATGCACAAATTACAAAGATAAAGTCACAAAAAAACATATCTTTTACATCCAAACAAACATTTCTTGATTCTTTAACGAGAATCGTGGCACTAGAGTGGATACACCGATGATACTGTGGACTCAAGTTACCCTCAAAAAAATTTCTTCCTTTTTTTTTTTCCAATTCTATATTTGCCCTTTTTCTCTCTTTCCTCTCACATTTTGAAATTTGAACTACACATCCCTAATAAACCGTTCTTCTCCAATCTCTATTCTTCAATCATGTAAACCATTTTTCTCCAATCTCCAAACTTTATTATCTATTCTAAATTCAGTTATGAAATTTTAGAGTTAATCATGTGAATTGTGTCGTAAGGGTTTTAATTTTTATGTTTGATTTTATCTGGGGGTAAATGAGAGGCATGTTTTTGGAATATGTCCATCAATTTTTTCATTAAATTTACTGTCTACAAATTCTTGGGACCTTTGAAATTGACAATCTTGGACTCATAGAGATAAATTAATAATTGGTTCGGTGAATCCTATTAATTAAAAATTGATTCTTGAAAAGGAAGGATTCATGGTATTCTTTTTCTGTTTGTTTGCACATAAAAGGAAGTTATAAATTAATAACTGGGTATTAAATTAATTACATGTTATTTTTCCTCATTTAAATACTAATAATTTGAGGAAGGATTCATCTGTATCTTCCCTAATCACCAATGCACTGAAAATGTAATGAAGGATTTTTTCTAATTGGAAAAAAAGCACATTATAAGTTATTGATACTACAAAATATGTTACGTAATGAAGGGGAAAGGGTTTAGGAATTAACGAAAAAAATCATATGATTTAATTTCTTTATTATGAAGGTTTGTTTAGGCTTTAGAGGTAACATCTTAATATTTTTAGTCTTAGCCCCTCCGACTCTTAACATAATAATAGTACTATATGTATAGGCCAAAGTGATTTCTCTAGTACTGATTACTGTATTTGATATTTAACTTTTACGCCTTAATAATTTATCTCTTATTCAATGAAGATATTTAAAAAAAAAAAAAAAATACATTTTGAAAAAAAGTATTAATATTATATTGTTTAATTACAATATTGTTCAGTCACACAAAATGTCAAAATAAAACAAATCAAGGTTAAAAAATGTTATCGGGGTTAGTTTGATTAGCATTAATTTGATTAAATTACATTCTTTCGGTTAAATTTTTTTATGACATCATTGTTTATGAAAGTGACAAATTATCATCAACTGGAAAAAAAAAATATTAAGCTTTTTTCGATTTTATTTTAGACAAATAAGGATTATTTGACAGTTTGAAACTATTCGAAAAAAGAAAAAAAATATATATAATAAGACAGTTGCATGCCCAGCCCGAACCGAGTCAGATCGTGTCGGGTCGGTTCACGTTACTGGCTTGGTCAGTTTAGAAAAAGCCCAAAACCCAGAAAAGTAGGGTCGGGTCGGGTTTGGGTAAAAACTGGCTCGACCTGGCCAGTTGTCACCCCTAATTAATTACAATAAGCAAATAAAAATAGGACGATATTGTGCACACAGTTCACAACACCTCTCTCGATTAGGGGGCCTGTAAATTTTTTATTGGGCACGAGCCCCACATCCTTGAGTTCAGCTCAAGTGTACAACCATCAAAATCCATAAAAATAACTCTCAGCTATTGTTGATCTTTGCCACATGGACTTGAACAAACTATGAATTTTCGCACAACAAAATCTGGAATAATATTTTAAGTTCGGCTCTGCCCATGAGCTCGTGGGGTCGTCATTTTTTTTTAAAGAGTTTTACAAATAAATGAAATAATATAAAACACTTTTAAAAAAAATAAAAAGTGTTAAAAAATACAAATAATTTAACGAAAATAATTTTTTATTTTTTTTATTTATATCATATTGTAATACTTTTTATAAAGTATAAAATATTTATGTAATGAAAACGAATTATTTTTTGAAATACATTTACAAAAAATATATTTTTTTGATTTTCTTTTAAAGTAGATAAAATGTAGACCCTCCTCCCTTATCCGAGTTTGGGACCGACTACATCAATTTTAAGTAGGCGGAGTTAAAAATTGTACACAAACAACTTATTGTAACGTGTACAATTTTTTAAAGAAAATTAAATTTAACAATTAAAAAATAAAGAAATTACGATTAATATAATTAAATCAAATATCACTTACCAGACGACATGCAATTTCAACATATTTATCTTGTAGTCGAAAATGAGCGTCCTGTCAATCCTTCACATGCATTAACGTTTCCAAAACATCTTCTTTCAGTCGGCTCTTGATATCGGTCAAAACCCTTTTACCTGCACTAAAAGCAGACTCCGAAGCAACAGTGCTAACCAGAGGTGTCAGCAGATCTTTCGCAATTGCAAAAACAATTGACCAACGTCTTTCATACTTTCGCTAGAATTCAATTACTTCTTCTGAACTTTTTTAATTGTTCTGTCTGTTGGTATATTATGATTGAAGTAATCAATTAATTCGGCAGGAATCGCATTTTGAGTTTCGGCCAATGTTTGATAAGATGCAAATGTAGACGACATGGCACTAGATGAATACATTGCAATTGCATCGTATCTAAATATATTAATGCCATGAAATAAATTCATTATTTCGGCAGCATCTTCTTCAATTTCAGCAGAAGAAGTAGGTGCAGAGGATATCCGACTAACATTCGCACCCATTCTTTCCACATATAAACCATACATTCCACATAATGTTTGCTCTAAATTCTTATAAATAATAAGTGTATCAAGTATTAAAGTTTTATTGATTTAATCAATTACGTATTTAGTTCCCGAAATATTATATCTGGGTTCCATTGCATATGCTAAAGAAAATAACATAGGTAGTTCTTCCCAATATTTTCTAAACTTTAATTGCATATCAATTATAATTTCACTAAAAGTAGGATCATTTTTATATTTATGGAATGTACTTGCAATTATATAAAGACGTTCAAGAACCATACAGCTTGTGGGATAATAAACGTCGGATAAAATCTTTGTGGTCTCATAAAAAGATGTCAAAAATCGTTTAACTTTCAAAACTAAAATCCAATCGGATTCATTTAACATACCACCGTCATTACTTCTAACGTGTCTTTTGTTATAAAAGTCAGTTATTAAATTTTTGAAATCTTCACATGACTTTAATAGCAAGTAAGTAGAATTCCATCTATGGCCTATATCGCTAACAAATGTTTTAGCAGTCGTCACCCCTAATTCGACACAAAAATCTTCAAATGCTTGTCTTCTACTAAGAGAGTTCGTAATATATACTAATGCATTCCTAATCCTTTGAAATTCATCCTTTATATGTTTTAAACCATCTTACAAAATTAAATTCAAGATATGACACACACAATGAATATGAAACAAATACCCACCAAAATCAGGTTGAAGTGTCCTACACAATTTATCGACGACTGTCTTATTAACACTAGCATTATCAAAAGTAAAAGATCAAATTTTAGTCTCACAATGATATTCTCTAACAACATTGATAATAACATTATATATGTTATTAGCAAATTGAGGAAACTCAATAATTCTAAAAGTAATAATTTTCTTATGCATGTACCAAAGTGGGTCTATATAGTGTGTGATTGTAGCTATATATGCTCTTTTATTAACCCCTTTCCATATATCAGAAATTAAAGATATAACACCCCCATATTATTGCAAATTCATAATTAATTGTTATTTTGAATTATTGAAATAATTTATTGTATCGGCACGAAGAGTATTTCGATTTACCCCAACGTACCTCGATTGTAGATATTCTTTCACGAACAAGACGAAGTGTTGGTTGTCTGCAATAGCCAAAGGCAACTCAGTGGCGACAAAAAATTTCACCATTCCGGTTTGAGTATTGTCCTCCGAGTACACCCACGTGAATAGGGGTGAAGTTGTAGAACCGACGCTTGAATTGCCAAATTGCAATTGTGTTTGACCAGTTGGAAGAAATCCATGTTTGGCCGCACATGCTTTGTAGTGGCGATTGAGATGGGTGGTACCAATTCCTTTTTGCCATGCCAATCTTTGTTGACAGTATTTACATACTGCTTTAGATTCTGCAAGGTCATCGACGACTTTTCTTGTTAAAATCAACTTAAAGTGATCCCAACATTTTGCTTATTTTTTGGCCTTTCGCTTTTCCTTCGCATTTGGGATGTTTAATTCAGCATCTTTATCCTCATGTTCATCCAAATCAATTGGATTGTGGTTTCCCTGAATGTGAACATCTTCAAGTATCGGTAGGTCATTTAGACCGACAAATTCATTTGAAAATTGACTTTGCAGTGTCCTAGGCGATTCGTCATGATGTGGCCCACATCCTATATCGAACAAGCTTTCAACAAATGAGCGTTGATCCATTTGTTTGATTGTTTCTGATGAAATATTAAATAGAAGAATATAAATGTAGTAAGATTGTGAGAATTGAGAATTGGATGAATTAAAATTATAACTAATAAACTGTAAAAATTGAATTGATATTGTATATTTTTCAATACAAGAGAGTACAAACTCGATAATTGGTATAATAAAAGAGAGTTGAGAGAGTTAGAGATTTGGAGTAGTAATTGATATGAAAAAAATCTTTGAAGAAAGAGGTATTTATAGTGTGGGGGGGGGGGGGGGGGGGGGGAAATTAAAAAAAAAAAAAAAGTTCAGTGACCGAAACGGTCACCGAAATTTTAAAAAAAAAAAACTCGTGCTCGGGCTCGTGATTTTACGAGCCAGAGCCGCCCACGAGCCGAGCTGTCGAGTCGAGAGCAGCTCGGCTCGGCCCTTTTGACATTTCTACTTATTCCCTTTGAATTTGATTCCCATTTTGAATTTGATTCCCATTCAAAGTCCACTTTACAAATCCCTATTTGATTTTCAACCATGCTATGTGTATGGACAAATTTGTTAGATGAGATTACAAGTCGTCAAATAGCAACATTTCATTGGCGATTGTCAAAAAAATAAAATTAAAACATACAACCCTAACAAGTACAAGAGCTTTATTCCTTTGATTTTCATTGATTTTTGTTAAGATTTGGATTACATTTTAAAAGGTCAACCTTATTAAGAGGAGTAGCACAAGATCTTATAAGTTGATCTATATTTTCATCCTCATTTGATGTGAACTTATATCCCTTAATATGCCCCCACAAGATGATGGCCCGTTTGAACTAACTAATTTTGAAATTCGTATGCTCTTTTTTTAGTCTTAATTAAATTGAATCGCTCGTTAAAATTTAATAGGCTCTGATACCATATTAAGACTTGGAGTTCTATCTTAAAATGTCAATCTTATTAAAAGGAGTAGCTCAAAATCTTATAAATTAGTCTATAGTTCCATCTTTATTCGATGTGAAATTATATCCCTTAACAATTTTCAATGTGTGCAAGTCAATTCTTGAATTTAAAATATTGAATTCAACCCAAATTTATTGATGTTTATCTAAGTCCATCCTTCTTGATCAATATTCACTTCGATCTCAAATTTTCTCCTGTATAATTCAAAAATACAAATAACTAGTATCAAATTTATAATACCACTAACAAAAGCCAATTTTGTTTGTTTAAATAATTGCAAATTTAAAACTCATCAATAACTTTCTTATTTCTATTCAAAATCAAATATGACAATCATTCATCACTTTCCAAAATCTAATTATCTCGTCTTTTTTGCAGATTAAATATAATGTTGCCAAGTATCTCCTCTGGCTTTATAAAACCTTAAAATAATTGTTGGCTTCTCTCGTGTTTGAAGGATCCAGCGTGCTTTTTTTAATCAAAAACTCCATATATCTAGTCAAGGAATTTGACTTCCTTTATTGTATAAAAAGCATGATATCAAGGGAAGGAACGAACCCTAGCTTTAGAATTAGTGATTCTTTACTTGCCAGGCGGTCAAATAATTGCTAAGAGGTATAGGAAATTTATCTTTGGATAAGGGCCTTACGAAGAAAGATCGTGGCCGTTACCTTCAAAAGAAAAAGGGAAACGATTAAAAAAAAAAAAAAAAATCATGTGTGGGGACAAAACCCCGATACATACGTGATCAACACAAACAATCAAATTAAGAGAGATTAGATTAATAGAAGACATAAACCAAGAATAATATATACATCTTGACCTAAGATATGTTGCCCTATTTGTTGTAAACATTCTTAAATCACCAATAGCCATGCTTCGAGGATGGGAACTGTTGAACTTGATTTTTGCGCTAATAGAATTTAGCCACCTCTCTTTCACGTAGACGTCACTTGAGCACTTGAACACACCCCACTAGAAGCAAAGACTGTCAGTCAAGAAAAGGGTTCGACGATCATTTGCATTTCAAGGATTAAGTCACGATCGGAAGAGAGATAAACGAGTGCAAGAGACAAGATAGTGGGATTTGGCTAGAGTTGGAGAATATTCATCATACCTTGATGTGAAATGATTTAACGTATATATAGAAATGTGGAAATGAGTCAAGTGTGTTAATAGATCGAGTCCAAGCCCAATATGCGGTGACTCATTTAAATAAATAGAATCCGATTGAATAATCAAAGTCAAGTCGGCATACGCGAGATCCACCACATCATGCACATGTCATGTAATTGATATATATAACATATGAATATGAATATAAGTAAAAAATTTCCCTTTTCAGTCTAATGATTTCTTTCTTGGTTATAATATGGTATATTTGTCCATTCTCCTATTTCCTTATTTCATTGACTGATACTTTCTCCATTTCATAAATATAAACTTTATTTAAATATTAGATTTTTTATTTTCTTATACTTTTTCGATATGCAAATCTCCAGTCGAGCTTTCTTATTAATTTTCTTGACCAATATGAAGAAATTTATTTTCATATAAGATCTAATTTGAAAAAATTGTAGCATGAGTTCTGATAGACCATGTTGTCAAAGAGTTCCCATCCCCCCCCCCCCCCCCCCCAGGCCCTCTCTCTCTTCGTGTCCAATAGGTGAAAGTAAAGCATAAATGATTTAATAAAATAAATAAACAGAAAAGAAGAAAAAATAGCCTTCCAACCGATTGGCAGCCACCGAATCTCTACTCCAAACCCTGCACTAATGCTAGGCGGTCCCTGAACCCACGCCTACCCAACACATGTAACGTTGTTTTAGTTAATTAATTGGACCTTGGTGTGTTTTAATTTTTAAATTTGCACGGAATTCCAATATGATTAGGAGTTTGTGTCAAATTAGATTTGTTTCATAGAGTTTGTATTGGAAATTAAGTTAGGATCTCTTGTTTTCTAGGAAATTAATTTTTGTTGATTGCTAATTTGATGATATTGGGTAAAATTTGAGATTTTTGTATCGATATTTTAAAATTTTAATCATCAAAAAGTAATCCCCACGCTTTCTCCTATCACAAATTTATAAGGCTTTTGATTTATCTCTTTTTTTACTCAATTTGCACTACATCAATTTAGCATCAAAGTTCAGCCATCTTGAAGTTTGTGAAATTTATATGGAAGAAGTGATGTTAGATGAAGCACAAATGCAGTAGAGAGTAATTATATCAGCAAATGAAATTTTTGACAGCATTTAGACGATTTTCGTTGCTGTTTAACTGTTTATTTATAGCAATCTTGATGTTGAAGTCAAAATACAATGTTTCATATTATGAATATAACATATACGAGTTTTTTATGTGATTATGAATTATGAAATTAATTGGAATTTAAGGAAGTGCAAACTTAATTATAATTTATTTAAGCTGCATTGATGCAAATGATTCTTAGTTATATATATATAAGTGACCTTGTTGACATGTACTTAAACTATATTATTTCATTTTTCCAAAAATTTTGGACTTTATTTAAATGTAAAATCTATTAAACCACCATTTGAATCATAATGTTTAACTTTACTGGCTCTAACTCGATTTATCCTAACTTAGGTTGTCATACAAAACCATACTTCTAAGTCAATTTAAGATTTGCAGCACTATTTGTTATAAATAGTTCTTAAAACACAAATGGCAATGTCGTGTTTTATCTAAGATCTACTGCTAAAAATTCATGGCTCACTTGGTTGCAGTTACAATTTTCTTGACAATTTTGTTAATATTGTGTCACATCACATATTTTTGTCATTGATTTTAACAATGCTTGAACTAATTACTAGTCTCAATTTTGACACCTCATACAATGTCAAGGAAGATTTGCATTTTTATTATACAAATGGCTTAATCTTACTTAATAAGGGGGTGCGTTTGAGCCCCATTTTTTTCAATAAGTTTTTTAATAATAATTTATTTATTTTTTTGAGAATGTGCCGTTAAAAATTAGAAACAAATTTTAAGTTTATGTGTAAAATTATTTTATTGAAAAATATGTAGCTAAAAAGAAGTTTGAGGAAAAAATAATTTTTATTGAATGAAGAAAAATAAATTTTCGAATGGTCTTGCTATAAACCTCTGAAACAAGCCTGGAGGTCTTCGTATTGCCCATCAGCTATCAAAGTCAAGAATTCATTTGCGGATGTATCATTTTGAATTCCTCATTGAGATTTTTCATTTAGAGCATCTCTAAGGATTTTCTTTTCCCCTAATTTAAAGAGTGAGCCCTTCAAACTCTCAAAACCCCCAAACTTAACTTACGCTCAGTTTGGTTTTGCATTTTTGAGTTAATTAAATTCTAACAAACTCTTTAATTTAACTTTTTACTCTCAAATTATAGAGTCAAACTCGAACACAATCTTTATTTGACTTTAATGATTGTTGTTAATATCTTAATTGCTATAATACGTAAATGATATTAAAGAAAATGTCACTGACTCAGATTAGGCGTGGCTAAGCTTTAGACGATTGGATGTTGTGTAATTCAGGGTCTTATTATTAGTCATATAGTCAATCAGAATATGTATGGTCCAGAGAAAGAACGGGCCCACATATAGTATCTTGTTTGTTGGGTCCGCCTTTTCCAATAAGATGGACCAAACAATTAGTCAAAAAAGTTGGTATATGATGAATTTGTTGTAAATAGTTTTAAAATGAACCAATTTGAGCTCAATTTTAAGTGGGATCCTTACCTTGAACCTAACAGAATTTGATCATATTCATGTTGTGCTCTGCAAGATGATTAAAGTGACACATTTTATTTGTGGAAAATCATTTTAAATTGAATAAAATAATTGATTTCAAAATTAACCACTTAAAACTCGAATGTTGAAGAATTTGATTGGATTTGTTAATATTTGTTGCGCATATGAAAGTTTGGGAAAAATGTTTGATTTATAAGGTGGGAGTTTGGCATTTAGATTTTGGCTCCAAAGGGCACTACTAGTTTTTGAAAGGGGGTGGGCCTAGATCAAATTCTTAAAAATAAAATGATTCTTTTTTTTAAAATAATATTGAAAATAGAATAATTAATAATTTAAAATGATATTGAAAAAAATGATTTTTCCTTTTTTTTTTTTTTTTACGTCTAGACTCGTAAAATTTGAACATTGACCTCCACGTCAGCCACACTTTACGATTTTTAAATTGCTGTCATGGAGCATAGGTCAAGTACAATTTCCTTATTTTACATCACCTTATGAAAGTGTCTCATGGATTCCTCAATCCTTATTTGATGTCATTCCCTTTTTTGGCCACAAAAACTCATTTTCGCCAACATTTTTGTAGGCCCAATTTGATTGATCAAATTGATTCATGTCAAGTGACATTTGGTATAACTTAATTCAATTTTTCCATTTGTACAGAAATAATTTTACAAAAACAATACAGAACACTCGCATGAGATGAGTCCCATGTGAATAAAATAGTGCAAAAAAAACCACCCTCACCTGCTGTGTGTACAAAGGAGAGGTTAGAGTTCTTATTTCATAGGTAACTTTTGTTAATCCAACTTTAATATTTTAATATTTGGAGGAAAATGCTTATAGGGCATGGTTATAATTTAAACTTTCAAAATGAGGACAGAAATGATCACCTTAATTTTTAGGAAAATGATAGGGCCTCTCTAATTTTTAACAGGTGCTTAGTCATTGATTTGTCACGAATCTGCCATATATCGATGATACAAAATTTTTTTAAATTATAAATACTCTTCAAAAAAATTGAAATCTCCGAAAAATGGGATTTTAAGATACATCAAGGCAGGCTCATATAGCTTCATGCACAACAAACGTTTTTCAGCAAGAAAGCACAATTAATGTGTAAAAATTATTTTAAAAATAATTCCTATAAAACGAGAAAGAGTCAAAACAAAAATAAAGAAACTACACTTTCTCGGTCGAGCTTGTCGCACAGGGCTAGCCTATTGCGATTTACTTGGTTGGCGTGATTTACAGGCTATTACATCAACTCACGAATTTACCTAATGCGCACCCGAAGGCTAGAAGCTGCGGGTTCTCCCGTCATAAAAAAATAAATAAAGAAAGAAACTACTAAGACAATGACTCCATAACGTCGGGAAAAACACGCTTGTATTGCGAGGAGAGAGAGTTTTTCCCCCCTTTCAAAAAGACTCTAAAATTTTATGGGGCATTATTATAAAAAGTCTTATTAATTTGAATTCCTCGTATTCTCTTATTTTTTCTGCGAATCAAATATTTTAGGAAACTCTATTTAGGCATCAAAGATAAAATATCTTTTTCTTTTTATTTTGTCGTGAAAAGATTTCAAGATAAATGTCCGTTTGATTGCAAAGATGAGATTGAATTGAATTGAAAACTTATTTTAAAGAATTGAATTACCTGGAAATTTTTTTTTGGGAATTGTAAATTATTGTGTTTGATTGGTATAATTTTTCACGTGAAAAATGCAGAAATAAAAGTGTATTTTGGGGTTCATTTGACTTTGTTTTACATTAAAATTATCAATTAAAGAGATATACTTTACTGATGCAATTTGTTTCCATTGCAAATAATAATAATAATAATAATCATTTATCTTTTGGTGTTCGTTTGGCTTTGTTTTACATGGAAATATTTTTTTACAATAATTCTTAGAATTTGTTTCCATTGCTAACAAAAAAAAAAAAAAAAAATTTGCAGTACGTCAGTACCTAGAAAACCAATTCCCACCATAACCAAGAAAAGTCTAATTTTCGAGACAACCAAGAAAGAGAATTCCATGAAGAAAAAATCTATCAAACATGGTAAAAAGTGAAAATCGGAAAATGAATTCCATTTTTCATGAAATTTGGGTGCCTATCAAACAAGCCCTAATAGAAAAATATGTGCAACATAGAGTTACGTATTGTTTGGCTTCTTAAATTAATACAATATATTGCACAATAATTTATTATTTAGCTGAGGTTATAAGAAGATGAAGGAAAACCTAGAGATTGTAAGAAGTCAAAAGTTTCACAAAATGAAAATATATGAAGAAATGAATTGTTAAAATATAAGAAAAAAATTAAATTTACATGCAAAATTATTTTCTCAAAAAAATGAGTGATTAAAAATAAATTTGAAAAAAAAAAAGAGTTTTTAAAGAAAGGGTGTTCATGAATAAAAAAACGTGAGGTGATAATTCTCATTTCAGTTCAAAAGCAAGAGGGAACAATGATTAAATTCACATTGCTAACAGCCTATTAGGAATGTTGTCGAAACTCTTTCTTGCACTTAAGGACAATAGGGTTAATCAAAATATTCTCATTGTAATCATGCTACACATTTAGACTCAAATTCATATGACACGTATCGATATATGATTGAACAATGTGAAAAATTAAAACAAAAATATTAAATTATTTTTTGACATATCAGTCTATCTTTTTTCTCCTTTTTTTTTTTTAATTTGGACAAAGGGCTTTATTCTTCTTATTTTTGAATGAAAAAATAATATTTTAAAAATCCATGTCTTTTAGAAAAGAAACCACGGTCGTCATTTGCCGCCCACTTTTTGGTGGACCTACGATTCCATGTACCTGGCCAATTTGTTGGGGAAACCCTAGGCCATTATATCCAATTTATTTATTTCAGGTCATCATATGATGTGGCAAGAATATATGAAGGGTACCGCCGTACCGATAATTTCATTCACACTTTATATATATATATATATATATATATATATATATATATATATATATTATACTTTAAATCTTATATAAATTTTTTTAAATAGACATAAACATAATTTATAGTCAAATTTGAAAAGGTCACTAAACTCTTTTTGATAATTTAACACGAAAACGATAATTATTTTGCAAATTCATATAGACAAATAAGGATAAAGAGATTACCTCCTTAGTCTGTTCTACCAAACATCGACTAGACAATTTATTCCATCAATAATATTATTATTCAAGTGGGTAATGATTAATAAAAAAAAATTATGTCTCCACTTGATTATGAAATAGTAAAAGGTGTACCCTAAGTTAGTACTACGAGAAGCATGAGAGAATCCCAATTATTATTCATGGTTGAGGCCCACATATGTGACTATCTGGTGCAATTTTGTAAACAAATTTTCTGTACAAGTGGTTTTTCCTTAAGAACAATGTAGAAGGATCCCTTTTGAAAAAATCCATGTTCAGTATATATTTAAAATATGATGAATATATAAATTCATGTAGATATATGATATCTAAATGAATGAATTTAATAAGGACAAGATTAGAATATAACGTGGATGCAAATAGTATTTCTTTTTAACTTTTAAAATTTTATTAGGGATGAACTTAGAGTGAGATGTACATATAAAAAATGTGAATGAAAATAACGGTACCCTATGTGAATGTTATAATAGACAGTTTAATTCAGTGTTCATGCATCCGAATATGCTATAGATGCCTCGTATTTTCCTATTAATATAAAGAGTCTAATTAATTTGAATTCCTCCTATTTTCCTATTTTCTTTTCGAATCAAATATTTTAGGAAATCCTATTTAGGCATCAAAGATACAATACTTTTCCTTTCTACTTTGTCGTGAACATATTTCAATATAATAAAATAAATATGCGTAGCATAAAGTGAAGTAAAATATGACCTCTCTAAATTAATACAATCTCTTACCACAGTAATTTATTATCTAGCGGAGTTTAATAATGTTGAAAAATTAGTCTCAAAGAATGTGAAAAAAAAAATAAAATTTGCAGATTTGTATAATTAATCACATAGATGATTAATTAATTTTTTTGAATCTTCAATTTTAATTTTCTTGATATGCCTCCGATCTTTGAATCTTCTTTAACATTTTTCAAGTCCAAATTATACTTGATTAGTTAACACTGAATTGGCTTTATTTTTCATGAAAAATGTCATTTTTCAGAAAAGCTCCTATTTTTAAGGTGTTTGATTGACAATTTTTTATTTTGAAAATATTTTCAAACTTTTGGTCATATAGCTATATTTTTTTTTTTTCAAAAACAAAGAAAATATTTTCTCCGGATAGGGCCCAATTTTTCTCTCTAGGTAATTTACTCTCTCTTTCTCTTTCATCTACCCACCAATGAAAAATATATAAATATAGAAAAGGTGAAAACCAAATCGATAAAACACATTTAATTAATAAAATTTATACAAATAAGTTCTGGACAATTTAAATTGTGTAGAACTTATTTTTTTCCTCGTAAATTTCATACTTACAATCAAATGAACCCTAAAAATTCGATAAAAAATCTCAAAATAAGAACCTACTTCAGGAGTACAAGACTTATTAATTTATAAAAGATCAAGTAAACTTGTTACGAAACCTCTGGCCTTTTCGAGTCTGGTTTCCCTTCCAAGCTTTCGATGAAAATTGAAATTAACAAAATTGATGACAATGGTATAAACACAATCACAAGCATTGCGTAATTTGAAGTTTAATTCTTTTATTTTGTTTTTAGTTCTGTAGTTTCCAAATTTATGACACAACCACTACTTACTTCTCTGTTAGTGCTGAGGTCTGGTGGCATTGGATGAGAACTCGAGGTGGAATGGATAATCAGACCTCAAAAAAGGGGCCCACATCCACATGCAGTACTTTGTTTCATTAATTGTGGCCGTGTCTACTTAATACTGAACACTCGCATGGAGTGAGTCTCATATAAATAAAATAGTGCAAAAAAAAAAAAAAAAAAAAAAAAAACTAAACCTTATTTGATTTTCATTTTTTGGCCAAAAAATAAAAATTATGACCGTTATCTATTACATTAAGTCACCATTTTTGACTTCTTATTTTCTATGTAGATCACATAATGATTATATTTTTCATTCTCAATTAGGTATCAAACATGCCTAAACCCACTTCCTTTCCCATACCCCACGCGTACTGTCGACATCTCCGCCCAAAAGTCGATCGCCATGTCCACCACACAACGTTGGCACTGTCGTCGCCACCAAACCACACCTCAAACCTCGAGCGTGTGATTGATAAGGATATCCAAAGCAGAATGCTCTGGTCTACCAACTAACACAACCATCTTGCCCTGCGATGCCGTTTCTCCACATCCAATCGATGAAAAATCTGCCAAAATCAGTCTGATGGTGGTGGAACCCATAAATCTTGTTCTTGGACCCGTGCTTCTTTTTTTCTCAGTTGATTCTTGATTTTGCTAGCGAAGATGGTGTTGAAGTTGAACGAAAACTAGAGGAAGTTTGGGAGTTTTCAAATTTGGTGGTGCCTCCAAAAGCTTTGTACTTGCTTTGGTTGTGCCTCCAAAAGCTACTATTTTCCTTCCCGTCATCGCTATGCCATCAACTATAACAGTCATCACCGCTCTCCATTTAATCCACCACTCCAACATCAAAACCAGAAATTTAACAACCGGATTAAATTCATACTGGTGCAAACCCAATGGAGATGATGTTGATTTGTAAAATTAAAAACTTTCACAATTTGGTTTTGTTTTGAACCATTTTGTTTTGATTTGTTTTTCTGGTTTAGGGTGGGAATGATGTTAATTTTTGATTTTGTGGGATAGTGTGGTGGTTGATGGTGGCCTACAGCAGGCGGTCGTCGACGATTTTGATTTGTTTGGATTGGTGTGTGGTGGGGGTGGGGGTGCGGGGAGTGTGATGGAGATTTGGGGCGTGGGTGGGGAAGATGATTGACTATGCCAATATTGATACACCCCAAGGAGTTTATCCCGAGGACTCAATATATGCCCCACCTCATTTCTCTTCTATGGTCCTCGGGGTCACCCTAAGTCCTCGAGGTATCGTAGTCCTCGAGATATCTCGAGGACACATTTACATTCTCTCAATGTCCTCGAGAATAGTCCTCGAGACATACAGCACCAACATGCCTCCTAAGACCTGGGTCCCTAACTAACAAACCTAAACACCCAAGGATTCTACATCAACTCTGACACCACTTGGCAAACAATTCCATTACAAGTAGGACACTCTTTATAATAGAAATTCCCTTGGATAAAAACATCCAACCAGCACAATCCTACTAGGAGTACACTACCTACTCCTATAAAAGCAGAACCTTGGGCCATTATTC